>NW_027445541.1:0-42313 GCF_035582795.1 Mycteria americana | reverse complement strand
GGCAGCTTTCCTGTGGGCGCAATGTCTGGACGTTTCCAATTTGGCAGCCGGGCTCTGCCAGAGAGAGATACAGAGTGTTGCCCCCATTACGAAGCAATGCTTTAGCAGAGCGCGAATGTCTGTGTGGCAGCGAATGGCAGTTCCAAGGGACAGTGAAAACCAGCTAGAGCTTCAGTGCTGGCAGCTTTCCTGTGGGCGCAATCTCTGGACGTTTCCAATTTGGCAGCCGGGCTCTGCCAGAGAGAGATACAGAGTGTTGCCCCATTACGAAGCAATGCTTTAGCAGAGCGCGAATGTCTGTGTGGCAGCGAATGCAGTTCCAAGGGACAGTGAAAACCAGCTAGAGCTTTCAGTGCTGGCAGCTTTCCTGTGGGCGCAATCTCTGGACGTTTCCAATTTGGCAGCCGGGCTCTGCCAGAGAGAGATACAGAGTGTTGCCCCATTACGAAGCAATGCTTTAGCAGAGCGCGAATGTCTGTGTGGCAGCGAATGCAGTTCCAAGGGACAGTGAAAACCAGCTAGAGCTTTCAGTGCTGGCAGCTTTCCTGTGGGCGCAATCTCTGGACGTTTCAATTTGGCAGCCGGGCTCTGCCAGAGAGAGATACAGAGTGTTGCCCCATTACGAAGCAATGCTTTAGCAGAGCGCGAATGTCTGTGTGGCAGCGAATGCAGTTCCAAGGGACAGTGAAAACCAGCTAGAGCTTTCAGTGCTGGCAGCTTTCCTGTGGGCGCAATCTCTGGACGTTTCCAATTTGGCAGCCGGGCTCTGCCAGAGAGAGATACAGAGTGTTGCCCCATTACGAAGCAATGCTTTAGCAGAGCGCGAATGTCTGTGTGGCAGCGAATGCAGTTCCAAGGGACAGTGAAAACCAGCTAGAGCTTTCAGTGCTGGCAGCTTTCCTGTGGGCGCAATCTCTGGACGTTTCCAATTTGGCAGCCGGGCTCTGCCAGAGAGAGATACAGAGTGTTGCCCCATTACGAAGCAATGCTTTAGCAGAGCGCGAATGTCTGTGTGGCAGCGAATGCAGTTCCAAGGGACAGTGAAAACCAGCTAGAGCTTTCAGTGCTGGCAGCTTTCCTGTGGGCGCAATCTCTGGACGTTTCCAATTTGGCAGCCGGGCTCTGCCAGAGAGAGATACAGAGTGTTGCCCCATTACGAAGCAATGCTTTAGCAGAGCGCGAATGTCTGTGTGGCAGCGAATGCAGTTCCAAGGGACAGTGAAAACCAGCTAGAGCTTTCAGTGCTGGCAGCTTTCCTGTGGGCGCAATCTCTGGACGTTTCCAATTTGGCAGCCGGGCTCTGCCAGAGAGAGATACAGAGTGTTGCCCCATTACGAAGCAATGCTTTAGCAGAGCGCGAATGTCTGTGTGGCAGCGAATGCAGTTCCAAGGGACAGTGAAAACCAGCTAGAGCTTTCAGTGCTGGCAGCTTTCCTGTGGGCGCAATCTCTGGACGTTTCCAATTTGGCAGCCGGGCTCTGCCAGAGAGAGATACAGAGTGTTGCCCCATTACGAAGCAATGCTTTAGCAGAGCGCGAATGTCTGTGTGGCAGCGAATGCAGTTCCAAGGGACAGTGAAAACCAGCTAGAGCTTTCAGTGCTGGCAGCTTTCCTGTGGGCGCAATCTCTGGACGTTTCCAATTTGGCAGCCGGGCTCTGCCAGAGAGAGATACAGAGTGTTGCCCCATTACGAAGCAATGCTTTAGCAGAGCGCGAATGTCTGTGTGGCAGCGAATGCAGTTCCAAGGGACAGTGAAAACCAGCTAGAGCTTTCAGTGCTGGCAGCTTTCCTGTGGGCGCAATCTCTGGACGTTTCCAATTTGGCAGCCGGGCTCTGCCAGAGAGAGATACAGAGTGTTGCCCCATTACGAAGCAATGCTTTAGCAGAGCGCGAATGTCTGTGTGGCAGCGAATGCAGTTCCAAGGGACAGTGAAAACCAGCTAGAGCTTTCAGTGCTGGCAGCTTTCCTGTGGGCGCAATGTCTGGACGTTTCCAATTTGGCAGCCGGGCTCTGCCAGAGAGAGATACAGAGTGTTGCCCCATTACGAAGCAATGCTTTAGCAGAGCGCGAATGTCTGTGTGGCAGCGAATGCAGTTCCAAGGGACAGTGAAAACCAGCTAGAGCTTTCAGTGCTGGCAGCTTTCCTGTGGGCGCAATCTCTGGACGTTTCCAATTTGGCAGCCGGGCTCTGCCAGAGAGAGATACAGAGTGTTGCCCCATTACGAAGCAATGCTTTAGCAGAGCGCGAATGTCTGTGTGGCAGCGAATGCAGTTCCAAGGGACAGTGAAAACCAGCTAGAGCTTTCAGTGCTGGCAGCTTTCCTGTGGGCGCAATCTCTGGACGTTTCCAATTTGGCAGCCGGGCTCTGCCAGAGAGAGATACAGAGTGTTGCCCCATTACGAAGCAATGCTTTAGCAGAGCGCGAATGTCTGTGTGGCAGCGAATGCAGTTCCAAGGGACAGTGAAAACCAGCTAGAGCTTTCAGTGCTGGCAGCTTTCCTGTGGGCGCAATCTCTGGACGTTTCCAATTTGGCAGCCGGGCTCTGCCAGAGAGAGATACAGAGTGTTGCCCCATTACGAAGCAATGCTTTAGCAGAGCGCGAATGTCTGTGTGGCAGCGAATGCAGTTCCAAGGGACAGTGAAAACCAGCTAGAGCTTTCAGTGCTGGCAGCTTTCCTGTGGGCGCAATGTCTGGACGTTTCCAATTTGGCAGCCGGGCTCTGCCAGAGAGAGATACAGAGTGTTGCCCCATTACGAAGCAATGCTTTAGCAGAGCGCGAATGTCTGTGTGGCAGCGAATGCAGTTCCAAGGGACAGTGAAAACCAGCTAGAGCTTTCAGTGCTGGCAGCTTTCCTGTGGGCGCAATCTCTGGACGTTTCCAATTTGGCAGCCGGGCTCTGCCAGAGAGAGATACAGAGTGTTGCCCCATTACGAAGCAATGCTTTAGCAGAGCGCGAATGTCTGTGTGGCAGCGAATGCAGTTCCAAGGGACAGTGAAAACCAGCTAGAGCTTTCAGTGCTGGCAGCTTTCCTGTGGGCGCAATGTCTGGACGTTTCCAATTTGGCAGCCGGGCTCTGCCAGAGAGAGATACAGAGTGTTGCCCCATTACGAAGCAATGCTTTAGCAGAGCGCGAATGTCTGTGTGGCAGCGAATGCAGTTCCAAGGGACAGTGAAAACCAGCTAGAGCTTTCAGTGCTGGCAGCATTCCTGTGGGCGCAATCTCTGGACGTTTCCAATTTGGCAGCCGGGCTCTGCCAGAGAGAGATACAGAGTGTTGCCCCATTACGAAGCAATGCTTTAGCAGAGCGCGAATGTCTGTGTGGCAGCGAATGCAGTTCCAAGGGACAGTGAAAACCAGCTAGAGCTTTCAGTGCTGGCAGCTTTCCTGTGGGCGCAATGTCTGGACGTTTCCAATTTGGCAGCCGGGCTCTGCCAGAGAGAGATACAGAGTGTTGCCCCATTACGAAGCAATGCTTTAGCAGAGCGCGAATGTCTGTGTGGCAGCGAATGCAGTTCCAAGGGACAGTGAAAACCAGCTAGAGCTTTCAGTGCTGGCAGCTTTCCTGTGGGCGCAATCTCTGGACGTTTCCAATTTGGCAGCCGGGCTCTGCCAGAGAGAGATACAGAGTGTTGCCCCATTACGAAGCAATGCTTTAGCAGAGCGCGAATGTCTGTGTGGCAGCGAATGCAGTTCCAAGGGACAGTGAAAACCAGCTAGAGCTTTCAGTGCTGGCAGCTTTCCTGTGGGCGCAATCTCTGGACGTTTCCAATTTGGCAGCCGGGCTCTGCCAGAGAGAGATACAGAGTGTTGCCCCATTACGAAGCAATGCTTTAGCAGAGCGCGAATGTCTGTGTGGCAGCGAATGCAGTTCCAAGGGACAGTGAAAACCAGCTAGAGCTTTCAGTGCTGGCAGCTTTCCTGTGGGCGCAATCTCTGGACGTTTCCAATTTGGCAGCCGGGCTCTGCCAGAGAGAGATACAGAGTGTTGCCCCATTAGGAAGCAATGCTTTAGCAGAGCGCGAATGTCTGTGTGGCAGCGAATGCAGTTCCAAGGGACAGTGAAAACCAGCTAGAGCTTTCAGTGCTGGCAGCTTTCCTGTGGGCGCAATCTCTGGACGTTTCCAATTTGGCAGCCGGGCTCTGCCAGAGAGAGATACAGAGTGTTGCCCCATTACGAAGCAATGCTTTAGCAGAGCGCGAATGTCTGTGTGGCAGCGAATGCAGTTCCAAGGGACAGTGAAAACCAGCTAGAGCTTTCAGTGCTGGCAGCTTTCCTGTGGGCGCAATGTCTGGACGTTTCCAATTTGGCAGCCGGGCTCTGCCAGAGAGAGATACAGAGTGTTGCCCCATTACAAAGCAATGCTTTAGCAGAGCGCGAATGTCTGTGTGGCAGCGAATGCAGTTCCAAGGGACAGTGAAAACCAGCTAGAGCTTTCAGTGCTGGCAGCATTCCTGTGGGCGCAATCTCTGGACGTTTCCAATTTGGCAGCCGGGCTCTGCCAGAGAGAGATACAGAGTGTTGCCCCATTAGGAAGCAATGCTTTAGCAGAGCGCGAATGTCTGTGTGGCAGCGAATGCAGTTCCAAGGGACAGTGAAAACCAGCTAGAGCTTTCAGTGCTGGCAGCTTTCCTGTGGGCGCAATGTCTGGACGTTTCCAATTTGGCAGCCGGGCTCTGCCAGAGAGAGATACAGAGTGTTGCCCCATTACGAAGCAATGCTTTAGCAGAGCGCGAATGTCTGTGTGGCAGCGAATGCAGTTCCAAGGGACAGTGAAAACCAGCTAGAGCTTTCAGTGCTGGCAGCTTTCCTGTGGGCGCAATCTCTGGACGTTTCCAATTTGGCAGCCGGGCTCTGCCAGAGAGAGATACAGAGTGTTGCCCCATTACGAAGCAATGCTTTAGCAGAGCGCGAATGTCTGTGTGGCAGCGAATGCAGTTCCAAGGGACAGTGAAAACCAGCTAGAGCTTTCAGTGCTGGCAGCTTTCCTGTGGGCGCAATCTCTGGACGTTTCCAATTTGGCAGCCGGGCTCTGCCAGAGAGAGATACAGAGTGTTGCCCCATTACGAAGCAATGCTTTAGCAGAGCGCGAATGTCTGTGTGGCAGCGAATGCAGTTCCAAGGGACAGTGAAAACCAGCTAGAGCTTTCAGTGCTGGCAGCTTTCCTGTGGGCGCAATCTCTGGACGTTTCCAATTTGGCAGCCGGGCTCTGCCAGAGAGAGATACAGAGTGTTGCCCCATTAGGAAGCAATGCTTTAGCAGAGCGCGAATGTCTGTGTGGCAGCGAATGCAGTTCCAAGGGACAGTGAAAACCAGCTAGAGCTTTCAGTGCTGGCAGCTTTCCTGTGGGCGCAATCTCTGGACGTTTCCAATTTGGCAGCCGGGCTCTGCCAGAGAGAGATACAGAGTGTTGCCCCATTACGAAGCAATGCTTTAGCAGAGCGCGAATGTCTGTGTGGCAGCGAATGCAGTTCCAAGGGACAGTGAAAACCAGCTAGAGCTTTCAGTGCTGGCAGCTTTCCTGTGGGCGCAATGTCTGGACGTTTCCAATTTGGCAGCCGGGCTCTGCCAGAGAGAGATACAGAGTGTTGCCCCATTACAAAGCAATGCTTTAGCAGAGCGCGAATGTCTGTGTGGCAGCGAATGCAGTTCCAAGGGACAGTGAAAACCAGCTAGAGCTTTCAGTGCTGGCAGCTTTCCTGTGGGCGCAATGTCTGGACGTTTCCAATTTGGCAGCCGGGCTCTGCCAGAGAGAGATACAGAGTGTTGCCCCATTACGAAGCAATGCTTTAGCAGAGCGCGAATGTCTGTGTGGCAGCGAATGCAGTTCCAAGGGACAGTGAAAACCAGCTAGAGCTTTCAGTGCTGGCAGCTTTCCTGTGGGCGCAATGTCTGGACGTTTCCAATTTGGCAGCCGGGCTCTGCCAGAGAGAGATACAGAGTGTTGCCCCATTACGAAGCAATGCTTTAGCAGACCGCGAATGTCTGTGTGGCAGCGAATGCAGTTCCAAGGGACAGTGAAAATCAGCTAGAGCTTTCAGTGCTGGCAGCTTTCCTGTGGGCGCAATCTCTGGACGTTTCCAATTTGGCAGCCGGGCTCTGCCAGAGAGAGATACAGAGTGTTGCCCCATTAGGAAGCAATGCTTTAGCAGAGCGCGAATGTCTGTGTGGCAGCGAATGCAGTTCCAAGGGACAGTGAAAACCAGCTAGAGCTTTCAGTGCTGGCAGCTTTCCTGTGGGCGCAATGTCTGGACGTTTCCAATTTGGCAGCCGGGCTCTGCCAGAGAGAGATACAGAGTGTTGCCCCATTAGGAAGCAATGCTTTAGCAGAGCGCGAATGTCTGTGTGGCAGCGAATGCAGTTCCAAGGGACAGTGAAAACCAGCTAGAGCTTTCAGTGCTGGCAGCTTTCCTGTGGGCGCAATCTCTGGACGTTTCCAATTTGGCAGCCGGGCTCTGCCAGAGAGAGATACAGAGTGTTGCCCCATTAGGAAGCAATGCTTTAGCAGAGCGCGAATGTCTGTGTGGCAGCGAATGCAGTTCCAAGGGACAGTGAAAACCAGCTAGAGCTTTCAGTGCTGGCAGCTTTCCTGTGGGCGCAATCTCTGGATGTTTCCAATTTGGCAGCCGGGCTCTGCCAGAGAGAGATACAGAGTGTTGCCCCATTACGAAGCAATGCTTTAGCAGAGCGCGAATGTCTGTGTGGCAGCGAATGCAGTTCCAAGGGACAGTGAAAACCAGCTAGAGCTTTCAGTGCTGGCAGCTTTCCTGTGGGCGCAATCTCTGGACGTTTCCAATTTGGCAGCCGGGCTCTGCCAGAGAGAGATACAGAGTGTTGCCCCATTACGAAGCAATGCTTTAGCAGAGCGCGAATGTCTGTGTGGCAGCGAATGCAGTTCCAAGGGACAGTGAAAACCAGCTAGAGCTTTCAGTGCTGGCAGCTTTCCTGTGGGCGCAATGTCTGGACGTTTCCAATTTGGCAGCCGGGCTCTGCCAGAGAGAGATACAGAGTGTTGCCCCATTACGAAGTAATGCTTTAGCAGAGCGCGAATGTCTGTGTGGCAGCGAATGCAGTTCCAAGGGACAGTGAAAACCAGCTAGAGCTTTCAGTGCTGGCAGCTTTCCTGTGGGCGCAATGTCTGGACGTTTCCAATTTGGCAGCCGGGCTCTGCCAGAGAGAGATACAGAGTGTTGCCCCATTAGGAAGCAATGCTTTAGCAGAGCGCGAATGTCTGTGTGGCAGCGAATGCAGTTCCAAGGGACAGTGAAAACCAGCTAGAGCTTTCAGTGCTGGCAGCTTTCCTGTGGGCGCAATCTCTGGATGTTTCCAATTTGGCAGCCGGGCTCTGCCAGAGAGAGATACAGAGTGTTGCCCCATTACGAAGCAATGCTTTAGCAGAGCGCGAATGTCTGTGTGGCAGCGAATGCAGTTCCAAGGGACAGTGAAAACCAGCTAGAGCTTTCAGTGCTGGCAGCTTTCCTGTGGGCGCAATCTCTGGACGTTTCCAATTTGGCAGCCGGGCTCTGCCAGAGAGAGATACAGAGTGTTGCCCCATTACGAAGCAATGCTTTAGCAGAGCGCGAATGTCTGTGTGGCAGCGAATGCAGTTCCAAGGGACAGTGAAAACCAGCTAGAGCTTTCAGTGCTGGCAGCTTTCCTGTGGGCGCAATCTCTGGACGTTTCCAATTTGGCAGCCGGGCTCTGCCAGAGAGAGATCCAGAGTGTTGCCCCATTACGAAGCAATGCTTTAGCAGAGCGCGAATGTCTGTGTGGCAGCGAATGCAGTTCCAAGGGACAGTGAAAACCAGCTAGAGCTTTCAGTGCTGGCAGCTTTCCTGTGGGCGCAATGTCTGGACGTTTCCAATTTGGCAGCCGGGCTCTGCCAGAGAGAGATACAGAGTGTTGCCCCATTACGAAGCAATGCTTTAGCAGAGCGCGAATGTCTGTGTGGCAACGAATGCAGTTCCAAGGGACAGTGAAAACCAGCTACAGATTTCAGTGCTGGCAGCTTTCCTGTGGGCGCAATGTCTGGACGTTTCCAATTTGGCAGCCGGGCTCTGCCAGAGAGAGATACAGAGTGTTGCCCCATTACGAAGCAATGCTTTAGCAGAGCGCGAATGTCTGTGTGGCAGCGAATGCAGTTCCAAGGGACAGTGAAAACCAGCTAGAGCTTTCAGTGCTGGCAGCTTTCCTGTGGGCGCAATCTCTGGACGTTTCCAATTTGGCAGCCGGGCTCTGCCAGAGAGAGATACAGAGTGTTGCCCCATTACGAAGCAATGCTTTAGCAGAGCGCGAATGTCTGTGTGGCAGCGAATGCAGTTCCAAGGGACAGTGAAAACCAGCTAGAGCTTTCAGTGCTGGCAGCTTTCCTGTGGGCGCAATCTCTGGACGTTTCCAATTTGGCAGCCGGGCTCTGCCAGAGAGAGATACAGAGTGTTGCCCCATTACGAAGCAATGCTTTAGCAGAGCGCGAATGTCTGTGTGGCAGCGAATGCAGTTCCAAGGGACAGTGAAAACCAGCTAGAGCTTTCAGTGCTGGCAGCTTTCCTGTGGGCGCAATCTCTGGACGTTTCCAATTTGGCAGCCGGGCTCTGCCAGAGAGAGATACAGAGTGTTGCCCCATTACGAAGCAATGCTTTAGCAGAGCGCGAATGTCTGTGTGGCAGCGAATGCAGTTCCAAGGGACAGTGAAAACCAGCTAGAGCTTTCAGTGCTGGCAGCTTTCCTGTGGGCGCAATGTCTGGACGTTTCCAATTTGGCAGCCGGGCTCTGCCAGAGAGAGATACAGAGTGTTGCCCCATTACGAAGTAATGCTTTAGCAGAGCGCGAATGTCTGTGTGGCAGCGAATGCAGTTCCAAGGGACAGTGAAAACCAGCTAGAGCTTTCAGTGCTGGCAGCTTTCCTGTGGGCGCAATGTCTGGACGTTTCCAATTTGGCAGCCGGGCTCTGCCAGAGAGAGATACAGAGTGTTGCCCCATTAGGAAGCAATGCTTTAGCAGAGCGCGAATGTCTGTGTGGCAGCGAATGCAGTTCCAAGGGACAGTGAAAACCAGCTAGAGCTTTCAGTGCTGGCAGCTTTCCTGTGGGCGCAATCTCTGGATGTTTCCAATTTGGCAGCCGGGCTCTGCCAGAGAGAGATACAGAGTGTTGCCCCATTACGAAGCAATGCTTTAGCAGAGCGCGAATGTCTGTGTGGCAGCGAATGCAGTTCCAAGGGACAGTGAAAACCAGCTAGAGCTTTCAGTGCTGGCAGCTTTCCTGTGGGCGCAATCTCTGGACGTTTCCAATTTGGCAGCCGGGCTCTGCCAGAGAGAGATACAGAGTGTTGCCCCATTACGAAGCAATGCTTTAGCAGAGCGCGAATGTCTGTGTGGCAGCGAATGCAGTTCCAAGGGACAGTGAAAACCAGCTAGAGCTTTCAGTGCTGGCAGCTTTCCTGTGGGCGCAATCTCTGGACGTTTCCAATTTGGCAGCCGGGCTCTGCCAGAGAGAGATCCAGAGTGTTGCCCCATTACGAAGCAATGCTTTAGCAGAGCGCGAATGTCTGTGTGGCAGCGAATGCAGTTCCAAGGGACAGTGAAAACCAGGTAGAGCTTTCAGTGCTGGCAGCTTTCCTGTGGGCGCAATCTCTGGACGTTTCCAATTTGGCAGCCGGGCTCTGCCAGAGAGAGATACAGAGTGTTGCCCCATTACGAAGCAATGCTTTAGCAGAGCGCGAATGTCTGTGTGGCAGCGAATGCAGTTCCAAGGGACAGTGAAAACCAGCTAGAGCTTTCAGTGCTGGCAGCTTTCCTGTGGGCGCAATCTCTGGACGTTTCCAATTTGGCAGCCGGGCTCTGCCAGAGAGAGATACAGAGTGTTGCCCCATTACGAAGCAATGCTTTAGCAGAGGGCGAATGTCTGTGTGGCAGCGAATGCAGTTCCAAGGGACAGTGAAAACCAGCTAGAGCTTTCAGTGCTGGCAGCTTTCCTGTGGGCGCAATCTCTGGACGTTTCCAATTTGGCAGCCGGGCTCTGCCAGAGAGAGATACAGAGTGTTGCCCCATTACGAAGCAATGCTTTAGCAGAGCGCGAATGTCTGTGTGGCAGCGAATGCAGTTCCAAGGGACAGTGAAAACCAGCTAGAGCTTTCAGTGCTGGCAGCTTTCCTGTGGGCGCAATCTCTGGACGTTTCCAATTTGGCAGCCGGGCTCTGCCAGAGAGAGATACAGAGTGTTGCCCCATTACGAAGCAATGCTTTAGCAGAGCGCGAATGTCTGTGTGGCAGCGAATGCAGTTCCAAGGGACAGTGAAAACCAGCTAGAGCTTTCAGTGCTGGCAGCTTTCCTGTGGGCGCAATCTCTGGACGTTTCCAATTTGGCAGCCGGGCTCTGCCAGAGAGAGATACAGAGTGTTGCCCCATTACGAAGCAATGCTTTAGCAGAGCGCGAATGTCTGTGTGGCAGCGAATGCAGTTCCAAGGGACAGTGAAAACCAGCTAGAGCTTTCAGTGCTGGCAGCTTTCCTGTGGGCGCAATGTCTGGACGTTTCCAATTTGGCAGCCGGGCTCTGCCAGAGAGAGATACAGAGTGTTGCCCCATTACGAAGCAATGCTTTAGCAGAGCGCGAATGTCTGTGTGGCAGCGAATGCAGTTCCAAGGGACAGTGAAAACCAGCTAGAGCTTTCAGTGCTGGCAGCTTTCCTGTGGGCGCAATGTCTGGACGTTTCCAATTTGGCAGCCGGGCTCTGCCAGAGAGAGATACAGAGTGTTGCCCCATTACGAAGCAATGCTTTAGCAGAGCGCGAATGTCTGTGTGGCAGCGAATGCAGTTCCAAGGGACAGTGAAAACCAGCTAGAGCTTTCAGTGCTGGCAGCTTTCCTGTGGGCGCAATCTCTGGACGTTTCCAATTTGGCAGCCGGGCTCTGCCAGAGAGAGATACAGAGTGTTGCCCCATTACGAAGCAATGCTTTAGCAGAGCGCGAATGTCTGTGTGGCAGCGAATGCAGTTCCAAGGGACAGTGAAAACCAGCTAGAGCTTTCAGTGCTGGCAGCTTTCCTGTGGGCGCAATCTCTGGACGTTTCCAATTTGGCAGCCGGGCTCTGCCAGAGAGAGATACAGAGTGTTGCCCCATTACGAAGCAATGCTTTAGCAGAGCAGCGAATGTCAGTGTGGCAGCGAATGCAGTTCCAAGGGACAGTGAAAACCAGCTAGAGCTTTCAGTGCTGGCAGCTTTCCTGTGGGCGCAATGTCTGGACGTTTCCAATTTGGCAGCCGGGCTCTGCCAGAGAGAGATACAGAGTGTTGCCCCATTACGAAGCAATGCTTTAGCAGAGCGCGAATGTCTGTGTGGCAGCGAATGCAGTTCCAAGGGACAGTGAAAACCAGCTAGAGCTTTCAGTGCTGGCAGCTTTCCTGTGGGCGCAATCTCTGGACGTTTCCAATTTGGCAGCCGGGCTCTGCCAGAGAGAGATACAGAGTGTTGCCCCATTACGAAGCAATGCTTTAGCAGAGCGCGAATGTCTGTGTGGCAGCGAATGCAGTTCCAAGGGACAGTGAAAACCAGCTAGAGCTTTCAGTGCTGGCAGCTTTCCTGTGGGCGCAATCTCTGGACGTTTCCAATTTGGCAGCCGGGCTCTGCCAGAGAGAGATACAGAGTGTTGCCCCATTACGAAGCAATGCTTTAGCAGAGCGCGAATGTCTGTGTGGCAGCGAATGCAGTTCCAAGGGACAGTGAAAACCAGCTAGAGCTTTCAGTGCTGGCAGCTTTCCTGTGGGCGCAATCTCTGGACGTTTCCAATTTGGCAGCCGGGCTCTGCCAGAGAGAGATACAGAGTGTTGCCCCATTACGAAGCAATGCTTTAGCAGAGCGCGAATGTCTGTGTGGCAGCGAATGCAGTTCCAAGGGACAGTGAAAACCAGCTAGAGCTTTCAGTGCTGGCAGCTTTCCTGTGGGCGCAATGTCTGGACGTTTCCAATTTGGCAGCCGGGCTCTGCCAGAGAGAGATACAGAGTGTTGCCCCATTACGAAGCAATGCTTTAGCAGAGCGCGAATGTCTGTGTGGCAGCGAATGCAGTTCCAAGGGACAGTGAAAACCAGCTAGAGCTTTCAGTGCTGGCAGCTTTCCTGTGGGCGCAATCTCTGGACGTTTCCAATTTGGCAGCCGGGCTCTGCCAGAGAGAGATACAGAGTGTTGCCCCATTACGAAGCAATGCTTTAGCAGAGCGCGAATGTCTGTGTGGCAGCGAATGCAGTTCCAAGGGACAGTGAAAACCAGCTAGAGCTTTCAGTGCTGGCAGCTTTCCTGTGGGCGCAATGTCTGGACGTTTCCAATTTGGCAGCCGGGCTCTGCCAGAGAGAGATACAGAGTGTTGCCCCATTACGAAGCAATGCTTTAGCAGAGCGCGAATGTCTGTGTGGCAGCGAATGCAGTTCCAAGGGACAGTGAAAACCAGCTAGAGCTTTCAGTGCTGGCAGCATTCCTGTGGGCGCAATCTCTGGACGTTTCCAATTTGGCAGCCGGGCTCTGCCAGAGAGAGATACAGAGTGTTGCCCCATTACGAAGCAATGCTTTAGCAGAGCGCGAATGTCTGTGTGGCAGCGAATGCAGTTCCAAGGGACAGTGAAAACCAGCTAGAGCTTTCAGTGCTGGCAGCTTTCCTGTGGGCGCAATGTCTGGACGTTTCCAATTTGGCAGCCGGGCTCTGCCAGAGAGAGATACAGAGTGTTGCCCCATTACGAAGCAATGCTTTAGCAGAGCGCGAATGTCTGTGTGGCAGCGAATGCAGTTCCAAGGGACAGTGAAAACCAGCTAGAGCTTTCAGTGCTGGCAGCTTTCCTGTGGGCGCAATCTCTGGACGTTTCCAATTTGGCAGCCGGGCTCTGCCAGAGAGAGATACAGAGTGTTGCCCCATTACGAAGCAATGCTTTAGCAGAGCCGAATGTCTGTGTGGCAGCGAATGCAGTTCCAAGGGACAGTGAAAACCAGCTAGAGCTTTCAGTGCTGGCAGCTTTCCTGTGGGCGCAATCTCTGGACGTTTCCAATTTGGCAGCCGGGCTCTGCCAGAGAGAGATACAGAGTGTTGCCCCATTACGAAGCAATGCTTTAGCAGAGCGCGAATGTCTGTGTGGCAGCGAATGCAGTTCCAAGGGACAGTGAAAACCAGCTAGAGCTTTCAGTGCTGGCAGCTTTCCTGTGGGCGCAATCTCTGGACGTTTCCAATTTGGCAGCCGGGCTCTGCCAGAGAGAGATACAGAGTGTTGCCCCATTACGAAGCAATGCTTTAGCAGAGCACGAATGTCAAGGTGGCAGCGAATGCAGTTCCAAGGGACAGTGAAAACCAGCTAGAGCTTTCAGTGCTGGCAGCTTTCCTGTGGGCGCAATCTCTGGACGTTTCCAATTTGGCAGCCGGGCTCTGCCAGAGAGAGATACAGAGTGTTGCCCCATTACGAAGCAATGCTTTAGCAGAGCGCGAATGTCTGTGTGGCAGCGAATGCAGTTCCAAGGGGACAGTGAAAACCAGCTAGAGCTTTCAGTGCTGGCAGCTTTCCTGTGGGCGCAATCTCTGGACGTTTCCAATTTGGCAGCCGGGCTCTGCCAGAGAGAGATACAGAGTGTTGCCCCATTACGAAGCAATGCTTTAGCAGAGCGCGAATGTCTGTGTGGCAGCGAATGCAGTTCCAAGGGACAGTGAAAACCAGCTAGAGCTTTCAGTGCTGGCAGCTTTCCTGTGGGCGCAATCTCTGGACGTTTCCAATTTGGCAGCCGGGCTCTGCCAGAGAGAGATACAGAGTGTTGCCCCATTACGAAGCAATGCTTTAGCAGAGCGCGAATGTCTGTGTGGCAGCGAATGCAGTTCCAAGGGACAGTGAAAACCAGCTAGAGCTTTCAGTGCTGGCAGCTTTCCTGTGGGCGCAATCTCTGGACGTTTCCAATTTGGCAGCCGGGCTCTGCCAGAGAGAGATACAGAGTGTTGCCCCATTACGAAGCAATGCTTTAGCAGAGCGCGAATGTCTGTGTGGCAGCGAATGCAGTTCCAAGGGACAGTGAAAACCAGCTAGAGCTTTCAGTGCTGGCAGCTTTCCTGTGGGCGCAATGTCTGGACGTTTCCAATTTGGCAGCCGGGCTCTGCCAGAGAGAGATACAGAGTGTTGCCCCATTACGAAGCAATGCTTTAGCAGAGCGCGAATGTCTGTGTGGCAGCGAATGCAGTTCCAAGGGACAGTGAAAACCAGCTAGAGCTTTCAGTGCTGGCAGCTTTCCTGTGGGCGCAATCTCTGGACGTTTCCAATTTGGCAGCCGGGCTCTGCCAGAGAGAGATACAGAGTGTTGCCCCATTACGAAGCAATGCTTTAGCAGAGCGCGAATGTCTGTGTGGCAGCGAATGCAGTTCCAAGGGACAGTGAAAACCAGCTAGAGCTTTCAGTGCTGGCAGCTTTCCTGTGGGCGCAATGTCTGGACGTTTCCAATTTGGCAGCCGGGCTCTGCCAGAGAGAGATACAGAGTGTTGCCCCATTACGAAGCAATGCTTTAGCAGAGCGCGAATGTCTGTGTGGCAGCGAATGCAGTTCCAAGGGACAGTGAAAACCAGCTAGAGCTTTCAGTGCTGGCAGCATTCCTGTGGGCGCAATCTCTGGACGTTTCCAATTTGGCAGCCGGGCTCTGCCAGAGAGAGATACAGAGTGTTGCCCCATTACGAAGCAATGCTTTAGCAGAGCGCGAATGTCTGTGTGGCAGCGAATGCAGTTCCAAGGGACAGTGAAAACCAGCTAGAGCTTTCAGTGCTGGCAGCTTTCCTGTGGGCGCAATGTCTGGACGTTTCCAATTTGGCAGCCGGGCTCTGCCAGAGAGAGATACAGAGTGTTGCCCCATTACGAAGCAATGCTTTAGCAGAGCGCGAATGTCTGTGTGGCAGCGAATGCAGTTCCAAGGGACAGTGAAAACCAGCTAGAGCTTTCAGTGCTGGCAGCTTTCCTGTGGGCGCAATCTCTGGACGTTTCCAATTTGGCAGCCGGGCTCTGCCAGAGAGAGATACAGAGTGTTGCCCCATTACGAAGCAATGCTTTAGCAGAGCGCGAATGTCTGTGTGGCAGCGAATGCAGTTCCAAGGGACAGTGAAAACCAGCTAGAGCTTTCAGTGCTGGCAGCTTTCCTGTGGGCGCAATCTCTGGACGTTTCCAATTTGGCAGCCGGGCTCTGCCAGAGAGAGATACAGAGTGTTGCCCCATTACGAAGCAATGCTTTAGCAGAGCGCGAATGTCTGTGTGGCAGCGAATGCAGTTCCAAGGGACAGTGAAAACCAGCTAGAGCTTTCAGTGCTGGCAGCTTTCCTGTGGGCGCAATCTCTGGACGTTTCCAATTTGGCAGCCGGGCTCTGCCAGAGAGAGATACAGAGTGTTGCCCCATTAGGAAGCAATGCTTTAGCAGAGCGCGAATGTCTGTGTGGCAGCGAATGCAGTTCCAAGGGACAGTGAAAACCAGCTAGAGCTTTCAGTGCTGGCAGCTTTCCTGTGGGCGCAATCTCTGGACGTTTCCAATTTGGCAGCGGGCTCTGCCAGAGAGAGATACAGAGTGTTGCCCCATTACGAAGCAATGCTTTAGCAGAGCGCGAATGTCTGTGTGGCAGCGAATGCAGTTCCAAGGGACAGTGAAAACCAGCTAGAGCTTTCAGTGCTGGCAGCTTTCCTGTGGGCGCAATGTCTGGACGTTTCCAATTTGGCAGCCGGGCTCTGCCAGAGAGAGATACAGAGTGTTGCCCCATTACAAAGCAATGCTTTAGCAGAGCGCGAATGTCTGTGTGGCAGCGAATGCAGTTCCAAGGGACAGTGAAAACCAGCTAGAGCTTTCAGTGCTGGCAGCTTTCCTGTGGGCGCAATGTCTGGACGTTTCCAATTTGGCAGCCGGGCTCTGCCAGAGAGAGATCCAGAGTGTTGCCCCATTACGAAGCAATGCTTTAGCAGAGCGCGAATGTCTGTGTGGCAGCGAATGCAGTTCCAAGGGACAGTGAAAACCAGCTAGAGCTTTCAGTGCTGGCAGCTTTCCTGTGGGCGCAATGTCTGGACGTTTCCAATTTGGCAGCCGGGCTCTGCCAGAGAGAGATACAGAGTGTTGCCCCATTACGAAGCAATGCTTTAGCAGAGCGCGAATGTCTGTGTGGCAGCGAATGCAGTTCCAAGGGACAGTGAAAACCAGCTAGAGCTTTCAGTGCTGGCAGCTTTCCTGTGGGCGCAATGTCTGGACGTTTCCAATTTGGCAGCCGGGCTCTGCCAGAGAGAGATACAGAGTGTTGCCCTATTACCAAGTTAAGCTTTAGCAGAGCGCAAATGTCTGTGTGGCAGCGAATGCAGTTCCAAGGGACAGTGAAAACCAGCTAGAGCTTTCAGTGCTGGCAGCTTTCCTGTGGGCGCAATCTCTGGACGTTTCCAATTTGGCAGCCGGGCTCTGCCAGAGAGAGATACAGAGTGTTGCCCCATTACGAAGCAATGCTTTAGCAGAGCGCGAATGTCTGTGTGGCAGCGAATGCAGTTCCAAGGGACAGTGAAAACCAGCTAGAGCTTTCAGTGCTGGCAGCTTTCCTGTGGGCGCAATCTCTGGACGTTTCCAATTTGGCAGCCGGGCTCCTGCCAGAGAGAGATACAGAGTGTTGCCCCATTAGGAAAGCAATGCTTTAGCAGAGCGCGAATGTCTGTGTGGCAGCGAATGCAGTTCCAAGGGACAGTGAAAACCAGCTAGAGCTTTCAGTGCTGGCAGCTTTCCTGTGGGCGCAATCTCTGGACGTTTCCAATTTGGCAGCCGGGCTCTGCCAGAGAGAGATACAGAGTGTTGCCCCATTACGAAGCAATGCTTTAGCAGAGCGCGAATGTCTGTGTGGCAGCGAATGCAGTTCCAAGGGACAGTGAAAAACCAGCTAGAGCTTTCAGTGCTGGCAGCTTTCCTGTGGGCGCAATGTCTGGACGTTTCCAATTTGGCAGCCGGGCTCTGCCAGAGAGAGATACAGAGTGTTGCCCCATTACAAAGCAATGCTTTAGCAGAGCGCGAATGTCTGTGTGGCAGCGAATGCAGTTCCAAGGGACAGTGAAAACCAGCTAGAGCTTTCAGTGCTGGCAGCTTTCTGTGGGCGCAATGTCTGGACGTTTCCAATTTGGCAGCCGGGCTCTGCCAGAGAGAGATCCAGAGTGTTGCCCCATTACGAAGCAATGCTTTAGCAGAGCGCGAATGTCTGTGTGGCACGAATGCAGTTCCAAGGGACAGTGAAAACCAGCTAGAGCTTTCAGTGCTGGCAGCTTTCCTGTGGGCGCAATGTCTGGACGTTTCCAATTTGGCAGCCGGGCTCTGCCAGAGAGAGATACAGAGTGTTGCCCCATTACGAAGCAATGCTTTAGCAGAGCGCGAATGTCTGTGTGGCAGCGAATGCAGTTCCAAGGGACAGTGAAAACCAGCTAGAGCTTTCAGTGCTGGCAGCTTTCCTGTGGGCGCAATGTCTGGACGTTTCCAATTTGGCAGCCGGGCTCTGCCAGAGAGAGATACAGAGTGTTGCCCTATTACCAAGTTAAGCTTTAGCAGAGCGCAAATGTCTGTGTGGCAGCGAATGCAGTTCCAAGGGACAGTGAAAACCAGCTAGAGCTTTCAGTGCTGGCAGCTTTCCTGTGGGCGCAATCTCTGGACGTTTCCAATTTGGCAGCCGGGCTCTGCCAGAGAGAGATACAGAGTGTTGCCCCATTACGAAGCAATGCTTTAGCAGAGCGCGAATGTCTGTGTGGCAGCGAATGCAGTTCCAAGGGACAGTGAAAACCAGCTAGAGCTTTCAGTGCTGGCAGCTTTCCTGTGGGCGCAATCTCTGGACGTTTCCAATTTGGCAGCCGGGCTCTGCCAGAGAGAGATACAGAGTGTTGCCCCATTACGAAGCAATGCTTTAGCAGAGCGCGAATGTCTGTGTGGCAGCGAATGCAGTTCCAAGGGACAGTGAAAACCAGCTAGAGCTTTCAGTGCTGGCAGCTTTCCTGTGGGCGCAATGTCTGGACGTTTCCAATTTGGCAGCCGGGCTCTGCCAGAGAGAGATACAGAGTGTTGCCCCATTACGAAGCAATGCTTTAGCAGAGCGCGAATGTCTGTGTGGCAGCGAATGCAGTTCCAAGGGACAGTGAAAACCAGCTAGAGCTTTCAGTGCTGGCAGCATTCCTGTGGGCGCAATCTCTGGACGTTTCCAATTTGGCAGCCGGGCTCTGCCAGAGAGAGATACAGAGTGTTGCCCCATTACGAAGCAATGCTTTAGCAGAGCGCGAATGTCTGTGTGGCAGCGAATGCAGTTCCAAGGGACAGTGAAAACCAGCTAGAGCTTTCAGTGCTGGCAGCTTTCCTGTGGGCGCAATGTCTGGACGTTTCCAATTTGGCAGCCGGGCTCTGCCAGAGAGAGATACAGAGTGTTGCCCCATTACGAAGCAATGCTTTAGCAGAGCGCGAATGTCTGTGTGGCAGCGAATGCAGTTCCAAGGGACAGTGAAAACCAGCTAGAGCTTTCAGTGCTGGCAGCTTTCCTGTGGGCGCAATCTCTGGACGTTTCCAATTTGGCAGCCGGGCTCTGCCAGAGAGAGATACAGAGTGTTGCCCCATTACGAAGCAATGCTTTAGCAGAGCGCGAATGTCTGTGTGGCAGCGAATGCAGTTCCAAGGGACAGTGAAAACCAGCTAGAGCTTTCAGTGCTGGCAGCTTTCCTGTGGGCGCAATCTCTGGACGTTTCCAATTTGGCAGCCGGGCTCTGCCAGAGAGAGATACAGAGTGTTGCCCCATTACGAAGCAATGCTTTAGCAGAGCGCGAATGTCTGTGTGGCAGCGAATGCAGTTCCAAGGGACAGTGAAAACCAGCTAGAGCTTTCAGTGCTGGCAGCTTTCCTGTGGGCGCAATCTCTGGACGTTTCCAATTTGGCAGCCGGGCTCTGCCAGAGAGAGATACAGAGTGTTGCCCCATTACGAAGCAATGCTTTAGCAGAGCACGAATGTCAAGGTGGCAGCGAATGCAGTTCCAAGGGACAGTGAAAACCAGCTAGAGCTTTCAGTGCTGGCAGCTTTCCTGTGGGCGCAATCTCTGGACGTTTCCAATTTGGCAGCCGGGCTCTGCCAGAGAGAGATACAGAGTGTTGCCCCATTACGAAGCAATGCTTTAGCAGAGCGCGAATGTCTGTGTGGCAGCGAATGCAGTTCCAAGGGACAGTGAAAACCAGCTAGAGCTTTCAGTGCTGGCAGCTTTCCTGTGGGCGCAATCTCTGGACGTTTCCAATTTGGCAGCCGGGCTCTGCCAGAGAGAGATACAGAGTGTTGCCCCATTACGAAGCAATGCTTTAGCAGAGCGCGAATGTCTGTGTGGCAGCGAATGCAGTTCCAAGGGACAGTGAAAACCAGCTAGAGCTTTCAGTGCTGGCAGCTTTCCTGTGGGCGCAATCTCTGGACGTTTCCAATTTGGCAGCCGGGCTCTGCCAGAGAGAGATACAGAGTGTTGCCCCATTACGAAGCAATGCTTTAGCAGAGCGCGAATGTCTGTGTGGCAGCGAATGCAGTTCCAAGGGACAGTGAAAACCAGCTAGAGCTTTCAGTGCTGGCAGCTTTCCTGTGGGCGCAATCTCTGGACGTTTCCAATTTGGCAGCCGGGCTCTGCCAGAGAGAGATACAGAGTGTTGCCCCATTACGAAGCAATGCTTTAGCAGAGCGCGAATGTCTGTGTGGCAGCGAATGCAGTTCCAAGGGACAGTGAAAACCAGCTAGAGCTTTCAGTGCTGGCAGCTTTCCTGTGGGCGCAATGTCTGGACGTTTCCAATTTGGCAGCCGGGCTCTGCCAGAGAGAGATACAGAGTGTTGCCCCATTACGAAGCAATGCTTTAGCAGAGCGCGAATGTCTGTGTGGCAGCGAATGCAGTTCCAAGGGACAGTGAAAACCAGCTAGAGCTTTCAGTGCTGGCAGCTTTCCTGTGGGCGCAATCTCTGGACGTTTCCAATTTGGCAGCCGGGCTCTGCCAGAGAGAGATACAGAGTGTTGCCCCATTACGAAGCAATGCTTTAGCAGAGCGCGAATGTCTGTGTGGCAGCGAATGCAGTTCCAAGGGACAGTGAAAACCAGCTAGAGCTTTCAGTGCTGGCAGCTTTCCTGTGGGCGCAATGTCTGGACGTTTCCAATTTGGCAGCCGGGCTCTGCCAGAGAGAGATACAGAGTGTTGCCCCATTACGAAGCAATGCTTTAGCAGAGCGCGAATGTCTGTGTGGCAGCGAATGCAGTTCCAAGGGACAGTGAAAACCAGCTAGAGCTTTCAGTGCTGGCAGCATTCCTGTGGGCGCAATCTCTGGACGTTTCCAATTTGGCAGCCGGGCTCTGCCAGAGAGAGATACAGAGTGTTGCACCATTACGAAGCAATGCTTTAGCAGAGCGCGAATGTCTGTGTGGCAGCGAATGCAGTTCCAAGGGACAGTGAAAACCAGCTAGAGCTTTCAGTGCTGGCAGCTTTCCTGTGGGCGCAATGTCTGGACGTTTCCAATTTGGCAGCCGGGCTCTGCCAGAGAGAGATACAGAGTGTTGCCCCATTACGAAGCAATGCTTTAGCAGAGCGCGAATGTCTGTGTGGCAGCGAATGCAGTTCCAAGGGACAGTGAAAACCAGCTAGAGCTTTCAGTGCTGGCAGCTTTCCTGTGGGCGCAATCTCTGGACGTTTCCAATTTGGCAGCCGGGCTCTGCCAGAGAGAGATACAGAGTGTTGCCCCATTACGAAGCAATGCTTTAGCAGAGCGCGAATGTCTGTGTGGCAGCGAATGCAGTTCCAAGGGACAGTGAAAACCAGCTAGAGCTTTCAGTGCTGGCAGCTTTCCTGTGGGCGCAATCTCTGGACGTTTCCAATTTGGCAGCCGGGCTCTGCCAGAGAGAGATACAGAGTGTTGCCCCATTACGAAGCAATGCTTTAGCAGAGCGCGAATGTCTGTGTGGCAGCGAATGCAGTTCCAAGGGACAGTGAAAACCAGCTAGAGCTTTCAGTGCTGGCAGCTTTCCTGTGGGCGCAATCTCTGGACGTTTCCAATTTGGCAGCCGGGCTCTGCCAGAGAGAGATACAGAGTGTTGCCCCATTAGGAAGCAATGCTTTAGCAGAGCGCGAATGTCTGTGTGGCAGCGAATGCAGTTCCAAGGGACAGTGAAAACCAGCTAGAGCTTTCAGTGCTGGCAGCTTTCCTGTGGGCGCAATCTCTGGACGTTTCCAATTTGGCAGCCGGGCTCTGCCAGAGAGAGATACAGAGTGTTGCCCCATTACGAAGCAATGCTTTAGCAGAGCGCGAATGTCTGTGTGGCAGCGAATGCAGTTCCAAGGGACAGTGAAAACCAGCTAGAGCTTTCAGTGCTGGCAGCTTTCCTGTGGGCGCAATGTCTGGACGTTTCCAATTTGGCAGCCGGGCTCTGCCAGAGAGAGATACAGAGTGTTGCCCCATTACAAAGCAATGCTTTAGCAGAGCGCGAATGTCTGTGTGGCAGCGAATGCAGTTCCAAGGGACAGTGAAAACCAGCTAGAGCTTTCAGTGCTGGCAGCTTTCCTGTGGGCGCAATGTCTGGACGTTTCCAATTTGGCAGCCGGGCTCTGCCAGAGAGAGATCCAGAGTGTTGCCCCATTACGAAGCAATGCTTTAGCAGAGCGCGAATGTCTGTGTGGCAGCGAATGCAGTTCCAAGGGACAGTGAAAACCAGCTAGAGCTTTCAGTGCTGGCAGCTTTCCTGTGGGCGCAATGTCTGGACGTTTCCAATTTGGCAGCCGGGCTCTGCCAGAGAGAGATACAGAGTGTTGCCCCATTACGAAGCAATGCTTTAGCAGAGCGCGAATGTCTGTGTGGCAGCGAATGCAGTTCCAAGGGACAGTGAAAACCAGCTAGAGCTTTCAGTGCTGGCAGCTTTCCTGTGGGCGCAATGTCTGGACGTTTCCAATTTGGCAGCCGGGCTCTGCCAGAGAGAGATACAGAGTGTTGCCCTATTACCAAGTTAAGCTTTAGCAGAGCGCAAATGTCTGTGTGGCAGCGAATGCAGTTCCAAGGGACAGTGAAAACCAGCTAGAGCTTTCAGTGCTGGCAGCTTTCCTGTGGGCGCAATCTCTGGACGTTTCCAATTTGGCAGCCGGGCTCTGCCAGAGAGAGATACAGAGTGTTGCCCCATTACGAAGCAATGCTTTAGCAGAGCGCGAATGTCTGTGTGGCAGCGAATGCAGTTCCAAGGGACAGTGAAAACCAGCTAGAGCTTTCAGTGCTGGCAGCTTTCCTGTGGGCGCAATCTCTGGACGTTTCCAATTTGGCAGCCGGGCTCTGCCAGAGAGAGATACAGAGTGTTGCCCCAATACGAAGCAATGCTTTAGCAGAGCGCGAATGTCTGTGTGGCAGCGAATGCAGTTCCAAGGGACAGTGAAAACCAGCTAGAGCTTTCAGTGCTGGCAGCTTTCCTGTGGGCGCAATCTCTGGACGTTTCCAATTTGGCAGCCGGGCTCTGCCAGAGAGAGATACAGAGTGTTGCCCCATTAGGAAGCAATGCTTTAGCAGAGCGCGAATGTCTGTGTGGCAGCGAATGCAGTTCCAAGGGACAGTGAAAACCAGCTAGAGCTTTCAGTGCTGGCAGCTTTCCTGTGGGCGCAATCTCTGGACGTTTCCAATTTGGCAGCCGGGCTCTGCCAGAGAGAGATACAGAGTGTTGCCCCATTACGAAGCAATGCTTTAGCAGAGCGCGAATGTCTGTGTGGCAGCGAATGCAGTTCCAAGGGACAGTGAAAACCAGCTAGAGCTTTCAGTGCTGGCAGCTTTCCTGTGGGCGCAATCTCTGGACGTTTCCAATTTGGCAGCCGGGCTCTGCCAGAGAGAGATACAGAGTGTTGCCCCATTACGAAGCAATGCTTTAGCAGAGCGCGAATGTCTGTGTGGCAGCGAATGCAGTTCCAAGGGACAGTGAAAACCAGCTAGAGCTTTCAGTGCTGGCAGCTTTCCTGTGGGCGCAATCTCTGGACGTTTCCAATTTGGCAGCCGGGCTCTGCCAGAGAGAGATACAGAGTGTTGCCCCATTAGGAAGCAATGCTTTAGCAGAGCGCGAATGTCTGTGTGGCAGCGAATGCAGTTCCAAGGGACAGTGAAAACCAGGTAGAGCTTTCAGTGCTGGCAGCTTTCCTGTGGGCGCAATCTCTGGACGTTTCCAATTTGGCAGCCGGGCTCTGCCAGAGAGAGATACAGAGTGTTGCCCCATTACGAAGCAATGCTTTAGCAGAGCGCGAATGTTCTGTGTGGCAGCGAATGCAGTTTCCAAGGGACAGTGAAAACCAGCTAGAGCTTTCAGTGCTGGCAGCTTTCCTGTGGGCGCAATGTCCTGGACGTTTCCAATTTGGCAGCCGGGCTCTGCCAGAGAGAGATACAGAGTGTTGCCCATTACGAAGCAATGCTTTAGCAGAGCGCGAATGTCTGTGTGGCAGCGAATGCAGTTCCAAGGGACAGTGAAAACCAGCTAGAGCTTTCAGTGCTGGCCAGCTTTCCTGTGGGCGCAATCTCTGGACGTTTCCAATTTGGCAGCCGGGCTCTGCCAGAGAGAGATACAGAGTGTTGCCCCATTACGAAGCAATGCTTTAGCAGAGCGCAAATGTCTGTGTGGCAGCGAATGCAGTTCCAAGGGACAGTGAAAAACCAGCTAGAGCTTTCAGTGCTGGCAGCTTTCCTGTGGGCGCAATCTCTGGACGTTTCCAATTTGGCAAGCCGGGCTCTGCCAGAGAGAGATACAGAGTGTTGCCCAATTACCAAGTTAAGCTTTAGCAGAGCGCGAATGTCTGTGTGGCAGCGAATGCAGTTCCAAGGGACAGTGAAAAACAGCTAGAGCTTTCAGTGCTGGCAGCTTTCCTGTGGGCGCAATCTCTGGACGTTTCCAATTTGGCAGCCGGGCTCTGCCAGAGAGAGATACAGAGTGTTGCCCAATTACCAAGTTAATCTTTAGGAGAGCGCGAATGTCTGTGTGGCAGCGAATGCAGTTCCAAGGGACAGTGAAAACCAGCTAGAGCTTTCAGTGCTGGCAGCTTTCCTGTGGGCGCAATGTCTGGACGTTTCCAATTTGGCAGCCGGGCTCTGCCAGAGAGAGATACAGAGTGTTGCCCCATTACGAAGCAATGCTTTAGCAGAGCGCGAATGTCTGTGTGGCAGCGAATGCAGTTCCAAGGGACAGTGAAAACCAGCTAGAGCTTTCAGTGCTGGCAGCTTTCCTGTGGGCGCAATGTCTGGACGTTTCCAATTTGGCAGCCGGGCTCTGCCAGAGAGAGATACAGAGTGTTGCCCCATTACGAAGCAATGCTTTAGCAGAGCGCAAATGTCTGTGTGCAGCGAATGCAGTTCCAAGGGACAGTGAAAAACAGCTAGAGCTTTCAGTGCTGGCAGCTTTCCTGTGGGGCGCAATCTCTGGACGTTTCCAATTTGGCAGCCGGGCTCTGCCAGAGAGAGATACAGAGTGTTGCCCCAATTACCAAGTTAAGCTTTAGCAGAGCGCGAATGTCTGTGTGGCAGCGAATGCAGGTTCCAAGGGACAGTGGAAAAACCAGCTAGAGCTTTCAGTGCTGGCAGCTTTTCCTGTGGGCGCAATCTCTGGACGTTTCCAATTTGGCAGCCGGGCTCTGCCAGAGAGAGATACAGAGTGTTGCCCCATTACGAAGCAATGCTTTAGCAGAGCGCGAATGTCTGTGTGGCAGCGAATGCAGTTTCCAAGGGACAGTGAAAACCAGCTAGAGCTTTCAGTGCTGGCAGCTTTCCTGTGGGCGCAATCTCTGGACGTTTCCAATTTGGCAGCCGGGCTCTGCCAGAGAGAGATACAGAGTGTTGCCCAATTACCAAGTTAAGCTTTAGCAGAGCGCGAATGTCTGTGTGGCAGCGAATGCAGTTCCAAGGGACAGTGAAAAACCAGCTAGAGCTTTCAGTGCTGGCAGCTTTCCTGTGGGCGCAATGTCTGGACGTTTCCAATTTGGCAGCCGGGCTCTGCCAGAGAGAGATACAGAGTGTTGCCCCATTACGAAGCAATGCTTTAGCAGAGCGCGAATGTCTGTGTGGCAGCGAATGCAGTTCCAAGGGACAGTGAAAACCAGCTAGAGCTTTCAGTGCTGGCAGCTTTCCTGTGGGCGCAATCTCTGGACGTTTCCAATTTGGCAGCCGGGCTCTGCCAGAGAGAGATACAGAGTGTTGCCCCATTACGAAGCAATGCTTTTAGCAGAGCGCGAATGTCTGTGTGGCAGCGAATGCAGTTCCAAGGGACAGTGAAAACCAGCTAGAGCTTTCAGTGCTGGCAGCTTTCCTGTGGGCGCAATGTCTGGACGTTTCCAATTTGGCAGCCGGGCTCTGCCAGAGAGAGATACAGAGTGTTGCCCCATTACGAAGCAATGCTTTAGCAGAGCGCGAATGTCTGTGTGGCAGCGAATGCAGTTCCAAGGGACAGTGAAAACCAGCTAGAGCTTTCAGTGCTGGCAGCTTTCCTGTGGGCGCAATCTCTGGACGTTTCCAATTTGGCAGCCCGGGCTCTGCCAGAGAGAGATACAGAGTGTTGCCCCATTAGGAAGCAATGCTTTAGCAGAGCGCGAATGTCTGTGTGGCAGCGAATGCAGTTCCAAGGGACAGTGAAAAACCAGCTAGAGCTTTCAGTGCTGGCAGCTTTCCTGTGGGCGCAATCTCTGGACGTTTCCAATTTGGCAGCCGGGCTCTGCCAGAGAGAGATACAGAGTGTTGCCCCATTACGAAGCAATGCTTTAGCAGAGCGCGAATGTCTGTGTGGCAGCGAATGCAGTTCCAAGGGACAGTGAAAACCAGCTAGAGCTTTCAGTGCTGGCAGCTTTCCTGTGGGCGCAATGTCTGGACGTTTCCAATTTGGCAGCCGGGCTCTGCCAGAGAGAGATACAGAGTGTTGCCCCATTACGAAGCAATGCTTTAGCAGAGCGCGAATGTCTGTGTGGCAGCGAATGCAGTTCCAAGGGACAGTGAAAAACCAGCTAGAGCTTTCAGTGCTGGCAGCTTTCCTGTGGGCGCAATGTCTGGACGTTTCCAATTTGGCAGCCGGGCTCTGCCAGAGAGAGATACAGAGTGTTGCCCCATTACGAAGCAATGCTTTAGCAGAGCGCGAATGTCTGTGTGGCAGCGAATGCAGTTCCAAGGGACAGTGAAAACCAGCTAGAGCTTTCAGTGCTGGCAGCTTTCCTGTGGGCGGCAATGTCTGGACGTTTCCAATTTGGCAGCCGGGCTCTGCCAGAGAGAGATCCAGAGTGTTTGCCCCATTACGAAGCAATGCTTTAGCAGAGCGCGAATGTCTGTGTGGCAGCGAATGCAGTTCCAAGGGACAGTGAAAAACCAGCTAGAGCTTTCAGTGCTGGCAGCTTTCCTGTGGGCGCAATGTCTGGACGTTTCCAATTTGGCAGCCGGGCTCTGCCAGAGAGAGATACAGAGTGTTGCCCCATTACGAAGCAATGCTTTAGCAGAGCGCGAATGTCTGTGTGGCAGCGAATGCAGTTCCAAGGGACAGTGAAAACCAGCTAGAGCTTTCAGTGCTGGCAGCTTTCCTGTGGGCGCAATGTCTGGACGTTTCCAATTTGGCAGCCGGGCTCTGCCAGAGAGAGATACAGAGTGTTGCCCCTATTACCAAGTTAAGCTTTAGCAGAGCGCAAATGTCTGTGTGGCAGCGAATGCAGTTCCAAGGGACAGTGAAAAACCAGCTAGAGCTTTCAGTGCTGGCAGCTTTCCTGTGGGCGCAATGTCTGGACGTTTCCAATTTGGCAGCCGGGCTCTGCCAGAGAGAGATACAGAGTGTTTGCCCCATTACGAAGCAATGCTTTAGCAGAGCGCGAATGTCTGTGTGGCAGCGAATGCAGTTCCAAGGGACAGTGAAAACCAGCTAGAGCTTTCAGTGCTGGCAGCTTTCCTGTGGGCGCAATCTCTGGACGTTTCCAATTTGGCAGCCGGGGCTCTGCCAGAGAGAGATACAGAGTGTTGCCCCATTACGAAGCAATGCTTTAGCAGAGCGCGAATGTCTGTGTGGCAGCGAATGCAGTTCCAAGGGACAGTGAAAACCAGCTAGAGCTTTCAGTGCTGGCAGCTTTCCTGTGGGCGCAATCTCTGGGACGTTTCAATTTGGCAGCCGGGCTCTGCCAGAGAGAGATACAGAGTGTTGCCCATTAGGAAGCAATGCTTTAGCAGAGCGCGAATGTCTGTGTGGCAGCGAATGCAGTTCCAAGGGACAGTGAAAAACCAGCTAGAGCTTTCAGTGCTGGCAGCTTTCCTGTGGGCGCAATCTCTGGACGTTTTCCAATTTGGCAGCCGGGCTCTGCCAGAGAGAGATACAGAGTGTTGCCCCATTACGAAGCAATGCTTTAGCAGAGCGCGAATGTCTGTGTGGGCAGCGAATGCAGTTCCAAGGGACAGTGAAAACCAGCTAGAGCTTTCAGTGCTGGCAGCTTTCCTGTGGGCGCAATCTCTGGACGTTTTCCAATTTGGCAGCCGGGCTCTGCCAGAGAGAGATACAGAGTGTTGCCCAATTACCAAGTTAAGCTTTAGCAGAGCGCGAATGTCTGTGTGGCAGCGAATGCAGTTCCAAGGGACAGTGAAAACCAGCTAGAGCTTTCAGTGCTGGCAGCTTTCCTGTGGGCGCAATGTCTGGACGTTTCCAATTTGGCAGCCGGGCTCTGCCAGAGAGAGATACAGAGTGTTGCCCCATTACGAAGCAATGCTTTAGCAGAGCGCGAATGTCTGTGTGGCAGCGAATGCAGTTCCAAGGGACAGTGAAAACCAGCTAGAGCTTTCAGTGCTGGCAGCTTTCCTGTGGGCGCAATCTCTGGACGTTTCCAATTTGGCAGCCGGGCTCTGCCAGAGAGAGATACAGAGTGTTGCCCCATTACGAAGCAATGCTTTAGCAGAGCGCGAATGTCTGTGTGGCAGCGAATGCAGTTCCAAGGGACAGTGAAAACCAGCTAGAGCTTTCAGTGCTGGCAGCTTTCCTGTGGGCGCAATCTCTGGACGTTTCCAATTTGGCAGCCGGGCTCTGCCAGAGAGAGATACAGAGTGTTGCCCCATTACGAAGCAATGCTTTAGCAGAGCGCGAATGTCTGTGTGGCAGCGAATGCAGTTCCAAGGGACAGTGAAAACCAGCTAGAGCTTTCAGTGCTGGCAGCTTTCCTGTGGGCGCAATGTCTGGACGTTTCCAATTTGGCAGCCGGGCTCTGCCAGAGAGAGATCCAGAGTGTTGCCCCATTACGAAGCAATGCTTTAGCAGAGCGCGAATGTCTGTGTGGCAGCGAATGCAGTTCCAAGGGAACAGTGAAAACCAGCTAGAGCTTTCAGTGCTGGCAGCTTTCCTGTGGGCGCAATGTCTGGACGTTTCCAATTTGGCAGCCGGGCTCTGCCAGAGAGAGATACAGAGTGTTGCCCCATTACGAAGCAATGCTTTAGCAGAGCGCGAATGTCTGTGTGGCAGCGAATGCAGTTTCCAAGGGACAGTGAAAACCAGCTAGAGCTTTCAGTGCTGGCAGCTTTCCTGTGGGCGCAATGTCTGGACGTTTCCAATTTGGCAGCCGGGCTCTGCCAGAGAGAGATACAGAGTGTTGCCCTATTACCAAGTTAAGCTTTAGCAGAGCGCAAATGTCTGTGTGGCAGCGAATGCAGTTCCAAGGGACAGTGAAAACCAGCTAGAGCTTTCAGTGCTGGCAGCTTTCCTGTGGGCGCAATGTCTGGACGTTTCCAATTTGGCAGCCGGGCTCTGCCAGAGAGAGATACAGAGTGTTGCCCCATTACGAAGCAATGCTTTAGCAGAGCGCGAATGTCTGTGTGGCAGCGAATGCAGTTTCCAAGGGACAGTGAAAACCAGCTAGAGCTTTCAGTGCTGGCAGCTTTCCTGTGGGCGCAATGTCTGGACGTTTCCAATTTGGCAGCCGGGCTCTGCCAGAGAGAGATACAGAGTGTTGCCCCATTACGAAGCAATGCTTTAGCAGAGCGCGAATGTCTGTGTGGCAGCGGAATGCAGTTCCAAGGGACAGTGAAAACCAGCTAGAGCTTTCAGTGCTGGCAGCTTTCCTGTGGGCGCAATGTCTGGACGTTTCCAATTTGGGCAGCCGGGCTCTGCCAGAGAGAGATACAGAGTGTTGCCCCATTACGAAGCAATGCTTTAGCAGAGCGCGAATGTCTGTGTGGCAGCGAATGCAGTTCCAAGGGACAGTGAAAACCAGCTAGAGCTTTCAGTGCTGGCAGCTTTCCTGTGGGCGCAATGTCTGGACGTTTCCAATTTGGCAGCCGGGCTCTGCCAGAGAGAGATACAGAGTGTTTGCCCCATTACGAAGCAATGCTTTAGCAGAGCGCGAATGTCTGTGTGGCAGCGAATGCAGTTCCAAGGGACAGTGAAAACCAGCTAGAGCTTTCAGTGCTGGCAGCTTTCCTGTGGGCGCAATGTCCTGGACGTTTCCAATTTGGCAGCCGGGCTCTGCCAGAGAGAGATCCAGAGTGTTGCCCCATTACGAAGCAATGCTTTAGCAGAGCGCGAATGTCTGTGTGGCAGCGAATGCAGTTCCAAGGGACAGTGAAAACCAGCTAGAGCTTTCAGTGCTGGCAGCTTTCCTGTGGGCGCAATGTCCTGGACGTTTCCAATTTGGCAGCCGGGCTCTGCCAGAGAGAGATACAGAGTGTTGCCCCATTACGAAGCAATGCTTTAGCAGAGCGCGAATGTCTGTGTGGCAGCGAATGCAGTTCCAAGGGACAGTGAAAAACCAGCTAGAGCTTTCAGTGCTGGCAGCTTTCCTGTGGGCGCAATGTCTGGACGTTTCCAATTTGGCAGCCGGGCTCTGCCAGAGAGAGATACAGAGTGTTTGCCCTATTACCAAGTTAAGCTTTAGCAGAGCGCAAATGTCTGTGTGGCAGCGAATGCAGTTCCAAGGGGACAGTGAAAAACCAGCTAGAGCTTTCAGTGCTGGCAGCTTTCCTGTGGGCGCAATCTCTGGACGTTTCCAATTTGGCAGCCGGGCTCTGCCAGAGAGAGATACAGAGTGTTGCCCCATTACGAAGCAATGCTTTAGCAGAGCGCGGAATGTCTGTGTGGCAGCGAATGCAAGTTCCAAGGGACAGTGAAAACCAGCTAGAGCTTTCAGTGCTGGCAGCTTTCCTGTGGGCGCAATCTCTGGACGTTTCCAATTTGGCAGCCGGGCTCTGCCAGAGAGAGATACAGAGTGTTGCCCAATTACCAAGTTAAGCTTTAGCAGAGCGCGAATGTCTGTGTGGCAGCGAATGCAGTTCCAAGGGACAGTGAAAACCAGCTAGAGCTTTCAGTGCTGGCAGCTTTCCTGTGGGCGCAATCTCTGGACGTTTCCAATTTGGCAGCCGGGCTCTGCCAGAGAGAGATACAGAGTGTTTGCCCCATTACGAAGCAATGCTTTAGCAGAGCGCGAATGTCTGTGTGGCAGCGAATGCAGTTTCCAAGGGACAGTGAAAACCAGCTAGAGCTTTCAGTGCTGGCAGCTTTCCTGTGGGCGCAATCTCTGGACGTTTCCAATTTGGCAGCCGGGCTCTGCCAGAGAGAGATACAGAGTGTTGCCCAATTACCAAGTTAAGCTTTAGCAGAGCGCGAATGTCTGTGTGGCAGTGAATGCAGTTCCAAGGGACAGTGAAAACCAGCTAGAGCTTTCAGTGCTGGCAGCTTTCCTGTGGGCGCAATCTCTGGACGTTTCCAATTTGGCAGCCGGGCTCTGCCAGAGAGAGATACAGAGTGTTGCCCCATTACGAAGCAATGCTTTAGCAGAGCGCGAATGTCTGTGTGGCAGCGAATGCAGTTTCCAAGGGACAGTGAAAACCAGCTAGAGCTTTCAGTTGCTGGCAGCTTTCCTGTGGGCGCAATCTCTGGACGTTTTCCAATTTGGCAGCCGGGCTCTGCCAGAGAGAGATACAGAGTGTTGCCCCATTACGAAGCAATGCTTTAGCAGAGCGCGAATGTCTGTGTGGCAGCGAATGCAGTTTCCAAGGGACCAGTGAAAACCAGCTAGAGCTTTCAGTGCTGGCAGCTTTCCTGTGGGCGCAATCTCTGGACGTTTCCAATTTGGCAGCCGGGCTCTGCCAGAGAGAGATACAGAGTGTTTGCCCCATTACGAAAGCAATGCTTTAGCAGAGCGCGAATGTCTGTGTGGCAGCGAATGCAGTTCCAAGGGACAGTGAAAACCAGCTAGAGCTTTCAGTGCTGGCAGCTTTCCTGTGGGGCGCAATGTCTGGACGTTTCCAATTTGGCAGCCGGGCTCTGCCAGAGAGAGATCCAGAGTGTTGCCCCATTACGAAGCAATGCTTTAGCAGAGCGCGAAATGTCTGTGTGGCAGCGAATGCAGTTTCCAAGGGACAGTGAAAACCAGCTAGAGCTTTCAGTGCTGGCAGCTTTCCTGTGGGCGCAATGTCTGGACGTTTCCAATTTGGCAGCCGGGCTCTGCCAGAGAGAGATACAGAGTGTTGCCCCATTACGAAGCAATGCTTTAGCAGAGCGCGAATGTCTGTGTGGCAGCGAATGCAGTTCCAAGGGACAGTGAAAACCAGCTAGAGCTTTCAGTGCTGGCAGCTTTTCCTGTGGGCGCAATGTCTGGACGTTTCCAATTTGGCAGCCGGGCTCTGCCAGAGAGAGATACAGAGTGTTTGCCCTATTACCAAGTTAAGCTTTAGCAGAGCGCAAATGTCCTGTGTGGCAGCGAATGCAGTTCCAAGGGACAGTGAAAACCAGCTAGAGCTTTTCAGTGCTGGCAGCTTTCCTGTGGGCGCAATCTCTGGACGTTTCCAATTTGGGCAGCCGGGCTCTGCCAGAGAGAGATACAGAGTGTTGCCCCATTACGAAGCAATGCTTTAGCAGAGCGCGAATGTCTGTGTGGCAGCGAATGCAGTTCCAAGGGACAGTGAAAACCAGCTAGAGCTTTCAGTGCTGGCAGCTTTCCTGTGGGCGCAATCTCTGGGACGTTTCCAATTTGGCAGCCGGGCTCTGCCAGAGAGAGATACAGAGTGTTGCCCCATTACGAAGCAATGCTTTAGCAGAGCGCGAATGTCTGTGTGGCAGCGAATGCAGTTCCAAGGGACAGTGAAAACCAGCTAGAGCTTTCAGTGCTGGCAGCTTTCCTGTGGGCGCAATCTCTGGACGTTTCCAATTTGGCAGCCGGGCTCTGCCAGAGAGAGATACAGAGTGTTGCCCCATTACGAAAGCAATGCTTTAGCAGAGCGCGAATGTCCTGTGTGGCAGCGAATGCAGTTCCAAGGGACAGTGAAAACCAGCTAGAGCTTTCAGTGCTGGCAGCTTTTCCTGTGGGCGCAATCTCTGGACGTTTCCAATTTGGCAGCCGGGCTCTGCCAGAGAGAGATACAGAGTGTTTGCCCCATTACGAAGCAATGCTTTAGCAGAGCGCGAATGTCTGTGTGGCAGCGAATGCAGTTCCAAGGGACAGTGAAAACCAGCTAGAGCTTTCAGTGCTGGCAGCTTTCCTGTGGGCGCAATCTCTGGACGTTTCCAATTTGGCAGCCGGGCTCTGCCAGAGAGAGATACAGAGTGTTGCCCCATTACGAAGCAATGCTTTAGCAGAGCGCGAATGTCTGTGTGGCAGCGAATGCAGTTCCAAGGGACAGTGAAAAACCAGCTAGAGCTTTCAGTGCTGGCAGCTTTCCTGTGGGCGCAATCTCTGGACGTTTCCAATTTGGCAGCCGGGCTCTGCCAGAGAGAGATACAGAGTGTTGGCCCCATTACGAAGCAATGCTTTAGCAGAGCGCGAATGTCTGTGTGGCAGCGAATGCAGTTCCAAGGGACAGTGAAAACCAGCTAGAGCTTTCAGTGCTGGCAGCTTTCCTGTGGGCGCAATGTCTGGACGTTTCCAATTTGGCAGCCGGGCTCTGCCAGAGAGAGATACAGAGTGTTGCCCAATTACCAAGTTAGCTTTAGCAGAGCGCGAATGTCTGTGTGGCAGCGAAATGCAGTTCCAAGGGACAGTGAAAACCAGCTAGAGCTTTCAGTGCTGGCAGCTTTCCTGTGGGCGCAATCTCTGGACGTTTCCAATTTGGCAGCCGGGCTCTGCCAGAGAGAGATACAGAGTGTTGCCCCATTACGAAGCAATGCTTTAGCAGAGCGCGAATGTCCTGTGTGGCAGCGAATGCAGTTCCAAGGGACAGTGAAAACCAGCTAGAGCTTTCAGTGCTGGCAGCTTTCCTGTGGGCGCAATGTCTGGACGTTTCCAATTTGGCAGCCGGGCTCCTGCCAGAGAGAGATACAGAGTGTTGCCCAATTACCAAGTTAAGCTTTAGCAGAGCGCGAATGTCTGTGTGGCAGCGAATGCAGTTCCAAGGGACAGTGAAAAACCAGCTAGAGCTTTCAGTGCTGGCAGCTTTCCTGTGGGCGCAATCTCTGGACGTTTCCAATTTGGCAGCCGGGCTCTGCCAGAGAGAGATACAGAGTGTTGCCCCATTACGAAGCAATGCTTTAGCAGAGCGCGAATGTCTGTGTGGCAGCGAATGCAGTTCCAAGGGACAGTGAAAACCAGCTAGAGCTTTCAGTGCTGGCAGCTTTCCTGTGGGCGCAATCTCTGGACGTTTCCAATTTGGCAGCCGGGCTCTGCCAGAGAGAGATACAGAGTGTTTGCCCCATTACGAAGCAAATGCTTTAGCAGAGCGCGAATGTCTGTGTGGCAGCGAATGCAGTTCCAAGGGACAGTGAAAACCAGCTAGAGCTTTCAGTGCTGGCAGCTTTCCTGTGGGCGCAATCTCTGGACGTTTCCAATTTGGCAGCCGGGCTCTGCCAGAGAGAGATACAGAGTGTTGCCCCATTACGAAGCAATGCTTTAGCAGAGCGCGAATGTCTGTGTGGCAGCGAATGAAGTTCCAAGGGACAGTGAAAACCAGCTAGAGCTTTCAGTGCTGGCAGCTTTCCTGTGGGCCGCAATGTCTGGACGTTTTCCAATTTGGCAGCCGGGCTCTGCCAGAGAGAGATCCAGAGTGTTTGCCCCATTACGAAGCAATGCTTTAGCAGAGCGCGAATGTCTGTGTGGCAGCGAATGCAGTTCCAAGGGACAGTGAAAAACCAGCTAGAGCTTTCAGTGCTGGCAGCTTTCCTGTGGGCGCAATCTCTGGACGTTTCCAATTTGGCAGCCGGCTCTGCCAGAGAGAGATACAGAGTGTTGCCCCATTACGAAGCAATGCTTTAGCAGAGCGCGAATGTCTGTGTGGCAGCGAATGCAGTTTCCAAGGGACAGTGAAAACCAGCTAGAGCTTTCAGTGCTGGCAGCTTTCCTGTGGGCGCAATGTCTGGACGTTTTCCAATTTGGCAGCCGGGCTCTGCCAGAGAGAGATACAGAGTGTTGCCCCATTACGAAGCAATGCTTTAGCAGAGCGCGAATGTCTGTGTGGCAGCGAATGCAGTTCCAAGGGACAGTGAAAACCAGCTAGAGCTTTCAGTGCTGGCAGCTTTCCTGTGGGCGCAATGTCTGGACGTTTCCAATTTGGCAGCCGGGCTCTGCCAGAGAGAGATACAGAGTGTTGCCCCATTACGAAGCAATGCTTTAGCAGAGCGCGAATGTCTGTGTGGCAGCGAATGCAGTTCCAAGGGGACAGTGAAAACCAGCTAGAGCTTTCAGTGCTGGCAGCTTTCCTGTGGGCGCAATGTCTGGACGTTTCCAAATTGGCAGCCGGGCCTCTGCCAGAGAGAGATCCAGAGTGTTTGCCCATTACGAAGCAATGCTTTAGCAGAGCGCGAATGTCTGTGTGGCAGCGAATGCAGTTCCAAGGGACAGTGAAAACCAGCTAGAGCTTTCAGTGCTGGCAGCTTTCCTGTGGGCGCAATCTCTGGACGTTTCCAATTTGGCAGCCGGGCTCTGCCAGAGAGAGATACAGAGTGTTTGCCCCATTACGAAGCAATGCTTTAGCAGAGCGCGAATGGTCTGTGTGGCAGCGAATGCAGTTTCCAAGGGACAGTGAAAACCAGCTAGAGCTTTCAGTGCTGGCAGCTTTCCTGTGGGCGCAATGTCTGGACGTTTCCAATTTGGCAGCCGGGCTCTGCCAGAGAGAGATACAGAGTGTTGCCCTATTACCAAGTTAAGCTTTAGCAGAGCGCAAATGTCCTGTGTGGCAGCGAATGCAGTTCCAAGGGACAGTGGAAAACCAGCTAGAGCTTTCAGTGCTGGCAGCTTTCCTGTGGGCGCAATGTCTGGACGTTTCCAATTTGGCAGCCGGGCTCTGCCAGAGAGAGATACAGAGTGTTTGCCCCATTACGAAGCAATGCTTTAGCAGAGCGCGAATGTCCTGTGTGGCAGCGAATGCAGTTCCAAGGGACAGTGAAAACCAGCTAGAGCTTTCAGTGCTGGCAGCTTTCCTGTGGGCGCAATCTCTGGACGTTTCCAATTTGGCAGCCGGGGCTCTGCCAGAGAGAGATACAGAGTGTTTGCCCAATTACCAAGTTAAGCTTTAGCAGAGCGCGAATGTCTGTGTGGCAGCGAATGCAGTTCCAAGGGACAGTGAAAACCAGCTAGAGCTTTCAGTGCTGGCAGCTTTCCTGTGGGCGCAATCTCTGGACGTTTCCAATTTGGCAGCCGGGCTCTGCCAGAGAGAGATACAGAGTGTTGCCCCATTACGAAGCAATGCTTTAGCAGAGCGCGAATGTCTGTGTGGCAGCGAATGCAGTTCCAAGGGGACAGTGAAAACCAGCTAGAGCTTTCAGTGCTGGCAGCTTTCCTGTGGGCGCAATCTCTGGACGTTTCCAATTTGGCAGCCGGGCTCTGCCAGAGAGAGATACAGAGTGTTGCCCCAATTACCAAGTTAAGCTTTAGCAGAGCGCGAATGTCTGTGTGGCAGCGAATGCAGTTCCAAGGGACAGTGAAAACCAGCTAGAGCTTTCAGTGCTGGCAGCTTTCCTGTGGGCGCAATCTCTGGACGTTTCCAATTTTGGCAGCCGGGCTCTGCCAGAGAGAGATACAGAGTGTTGCCCCATTACGAAGCAATGCTTTAGCAGAGCGCGAATGTCTGTGTGGGCAGCGAATGCAGTTCCAAGGGACAGTGAAAACCAGCTAGAGCTTTCAGTGCTGGCAGCTTTCCTGTGGGCGCAATCTCTGGACGTTTCCAATTTGGCAGCCGGGCTCTGCCAGAGAGAGATACAGAGTGTTGCCCCATTACGAAGCAATGCTTTAGCAGAGCGCGAATGTCTGTGTGGCAGCGATAGCAGTTCCAAGGGACAGTGAAAACCAGCTAGAGCTTTCAGTGCTGGCAGCTTTCCTGTGGGCGCAATCTCTGGACGTTTCCAATTTGGCAGCCGGGCTCTGCCAGAGAGAGATACAGAGTGTTGCCCCATTACGAAGCAATGCTTTAGCAGAGCGCGAATGTCTGTGTGGCAGCGAATGCAGTTCCAAGGGACAGTGAAAACCAGCTAGAGCTTTCAGTGCTGGCAGCTTTCCTGTGGGCGCAATGTCTGGACGTTTCCCAATTTGGCAGCCGGGCTCTGCCAGAGAGAGATCCAGAGTGTTGCCCCATTACGAAGCAATGCTTTAGCAGAGCGCGAATGTCTGTGTGGCAGCGAATGCAGTTCCAAGGGACAGTGAAAACCAGCTAGAGCTTTCAGTGCTGGCAGCTTTCCTGTGGGCGCAATGTCTGGACGTTTCCAATTTGGCAGCCGGGCTCTGCCAGAGAGAGATACAGAGTGTTGCCCCATTACGAAGCAATGCTTTAGCAGAGCGCGAATGTCTGTGTGGCAGCGAATGCAGTTCCAAGGGACAGTGAAAACCAGCTAGAGCTTTCAGTGCTGGCAGCTTTCCTGTGGGCGCAATGTCTGGACGTTTCCAATTTGGCAGCCGGGCTCTGCCAGAGAGAGATACAGAGTGTTGCCCTATTACCAAGTTAAGCTTTAGCAGAGCGCAAATGGTCTGTGTGGCAGCGAATGCAGTTCCAAGGGACAGTGAAAACCAGCTAGAGCTTTCAGTGCTGGCAGCTTTCCTGTGGGCGCAATGTCTGGACGTTTCCAATTTGGCAGCCGGGCTCTGCCAGAGAGAGATACAGAGTGTTGCCCCATTACGAAGCAATGCTTTAGCAGAGCGCGAATGTCTGTGTGGCAGCGAATGCAGTTCCAAGGGACAGTGGAAAACCAGCTAGAGCTTTCAGTGCTGGCAGCTTTCCTGTGGGCGCAATCTCTGGACGTTTCCAATTTGGCAAGCCGGGCTCTGCCAGAGAGAGATACAGAGTGTTTGCCCCATTACGAAGCAATGCTTTAGCAGAGCGCGAATGTCCTGTGTGGCAGCGAATGCAGTTCCAAGGGACAGTGAAAACCAGCTAGAGCTTTCAGTGCTGGCAGCTTTCCTGTGGGCGCAATCTCTGGACGTTTCCAATTTGGCAGCCGGGCTCTGCCAGAGAGAGATACAGAGTGTTTGCCCCATTACGAAGCAATGCTTTAGCAGAGCGCGAATGTCTGTGTGGCAGCGAATGCAGTTCCAAGGGACAGTGAAAACCAGCTAGAGCTTTCAGTGCTGGCAGCTTTCCTGTGGGCGCAAATCTCTGGGACGTTTCCAATTTTGGCAGCCAGGGCTCTGCCAGAGAGAGATACAGAGTGTTGCCCCATTACGAAGCAATGCTTTAGCAGAGCGCGAATGTCTGTGTGGCAGCGAATGCAGTTTCCAAGGGACAGTGAAAACCAGCTAGAGCTTTCAGTGCTGGCAGCTTTCCTGTGGGCGCAATGTCTGGACGTTTCCAATTTGGCAGCCGGGCTCTGCCAGAGAGAGATACAGAGTGTTGCCCCATTACGAAGCAATGCTTTAGCAGAGCGCGAATGTCTGTGTGGCAGCGAATGCAGTTCCAAGGGACAGTGAAAACCAGCTAGAGCTTTCAGTGCTGGCAGCTTTCCTGTGGGCGCAATCTCTGGACGTTTCCAATTTGGCAGCCGGGCTCTGCCAGAGAGAGATACAGAGTGTTGCCCATTACGAAGCAATGCTTTAGCAGAGCGCGAATGTCTGTGTGGCAGCGAATGCAGTTCCAAGGGACAGTGAAAAACCAGCTAGAGCTTTCAGTGCTGGCAGCTTTTCCTGTGGGCGCAATCTCTGGACGTTTTCCAATTTGGCAGCCGGGCTCTGCCAGAGAGAGATACAGAGTGTTGCCCCATTACGAAGCAATGCTTTAGCAGAGCGCGAATGTCTGTGTGGCAGCGAATGCAGTTCCAAGGGACAGTGAAAACCAGCTAGAGCTTTCAGTGCTGGCAGCTTTCCTGTGGGCGCAATCTCTGGACGTTTCCAATTTGGCAGCCCAGGCTCTGCCAGAGAGAGATACAGAGTGTTGCCCCATTACCGCCAATGCTTTAGCAGAGCGCGAATGTCCTGTGTGGCAGCGAATGCAGTTCCAAGGGACAGTGAAAACCAGCTAGAGCTTTCAGTGCTGGCAGCTTTCCTGTGGGCGCAATGTCCTGGACGTTTCCAATTTGGCAGCCGGGCTCTGCCAGAGAGAGATACAGAGTGTTGCCCCATTACGAAGCAATGCTTTAGCAGAGCGCGAATGTCTGTGTGGCAGCGAATGCAGTTCCAAGGGACAGTGAAAACCAGCTAGAGCTTTCAGTGCTGGCAGCTTTCCTGTGGGCGCAATCTCTGGACGTTTCCAATTTGGCAGCCGGGCTCTGCCAGAGAGAGATCCAGAGTGTTGCCCCATTACGAAGCAATGCTTTAGCAGAGCGCGAATGTCTGTGTGGCAGCGAATGCAGTTCCAAGGGACAGTGAAAACCAGCTAGAGCTTTTCAGTGCTGGCAGCTTTCCTGTGGGCGCAATCTCTGGGACGTTTCCAATTTGGCAGCCGGGCCTCTGCCAGAGAGAGATTACAGAGTGTTGCCCCATTACGAAGCAATGCTTTAGCAGAGCGCGAATGTCTGTGTGGCAGCGAATGCAGTTCCAAGGGACAGTGAAAAACCAGCTAGAGCTTTCAGTGCTGGCAGCTTTCCTGTGGGCGCAATGTCCTGGACGTTTCCAATTTGGCAGGCCGGGCTCTGCCAGAGAGAGATACAGAGTGTTGCCCAATTACCAAGTTAAGCTTTAGCAGAGCGCGAATGTCTGTGTGGCAGCGAATGCAGTTCCAAGGGACAGTGAAAAACCAGCTAGAGCTTTCAGTGCTGGCAGCTTTCCTGTGGGCGCAATCTCTGGACGTTTTCCAATTTGGCAGCCGGGCTCTGCCAGAGAGAGATACAGAGTGTTGCCCCATTACGAAGCAATGCTTTAGCAGAGCGCGAATGTCTGTGTGGCAGCGAATGCAGTTCCAAGGGACAGTGAAAACCAGCTAGAGCTTTCAGTGCTGGCAGCTTTCCTGTGGGCGCAATCTCTGGACGTTTCCAATTTGGCAGCCGGGGCTCTGCCAGAGAGAGATACAGAGTGTTGCCCCAATTACCAAGTTAAGCTTTAGCAGAGCGCGAATGTCCTGTGTGGCAGCGAATGCAGTTCCAAGGGACAGTGAAAACCAGCTAGAGCTTTCAGTGCTGGCAGCTTTCCTGTGGGCGCAATCTCTGGACGTTTCCAATTTGGCAGCCGGGCTCTGCCAGAGAGAGATACAGAGTGTTGCCCCATTAGAAGCAATGCTTTAGCAGAGCGCGAATGTCCTGTGTGGCAGCGAATGCAGTTTCCAAGGGACAGTGAAAACCAGCTAGAGCTTTCAGTGCTGGCAGCTTTCCTGTGGGCGCAATCTCTGGACGTTTCCAATTTGGCAGCCGGGCTCTGCCAGAGAGAGATACAGAGTGTTGCCCCCATTACGAAGCAATGCTTTAGCAGAGCGCGAATGTCTGTGTGGCAGCGAATGCAGTTCCAAGGGACAGTGAAAAACCAGCTAGAGCTTTCAGTGCTGGCAGCTTTCCTGTGGGCGCAATCTCTGGACGTTTCCAATTTGGCAGCCGGGCTCTGCCAGAGAGAGATACAGAGTGTTGCCCCATTACGAAGCAATGCTTTAGCAGAGCGCGAATGTCTGTGTGGCAGCGAATGCAGTTCCAAGGGGACAGTGAAAACCAGCTAGAGCTTTCAGTGCTGGCAGCTTTTCCTGTGGGCGCAATGTCTGGACGTTTCCAATTTGGCAGCCGGGCTCTGCCAGAGAGAGATCCAGAGTGTTGCCCCATTACGAAGCAATGCTTTAGCAGAGCGCGAAATGTCTGTGTGGCAGCGAATGCAGTTCCAAGGGACAGTGAAAACCAGCTAGAGCTTTCAGTGCTGGCAGCTTTCCTGTGGGCGCAATGTCTGGACGTTTCCAATTTGGCAGCCGGGCTCTGCCAGAGAGAGATACAGAGTGTTGCCCCCATTACGAAGCAATGCTTTAGCAGAGCGCGAATGTCTGTGTGGCAGCGAATGCAGTTCCAAGGGACAGTGAAAACCAGCTAGAGCTTTCAGTGCTGGCAGCTTTCCTGTGGGCGCAATGTCTGGACGTTTCCAATTTGGCAGCCGGGCTCTGCCAGAGAGAGATTACAGAGTGTTGCCCTATTACCAAGTTAAGCTTTTAGCAGAGCGCAAATGTCTGTGTGGCAGCGAATGCAGTTTCCAAGGGACAGTGAAAAACCAGCTAGAGCTTTCAGTGCTGGCAGCTTTTCCTGTGGGCGCAATGTCTGGACGTTTCCAATTTGGCAGCCAGGCTCTGCCAGAGAGAGATACAGAGTGTTGGCCCCATTACGAAGCAATGCTTTAGCAGAGCGCGAAATGTCTGTGTGGCAGCGAATGCAGTTTCCAAGGGACAGTGAAAACCAGCTAGAGCTTTCAGTGCTGGCAGCTTTCCTGTGGGCGCAATCTCTGGACGTTTCCAATTTGGCAGCCGGGCTCTGCCAGAGAGAGATACAGAGTGTTGCCCCATTACGAAGCAATGCTTTAGCAGAGCGCGAATGTCTGTGTGGCAGCGAATGCAGTTCCAAGGGACAGTGAAAACCAGCTAGAGCTTTCAGTGCTGGCAGCTTTCCTGTGGGCGCAATCTCTGGACGTTTCCAATTTGGCAGCCGGGCTCTGCCAGAGAGAGATTACAGAGTGTTTGCCCCATTACGAAGCAATGCTTTAGCAGAGCGCGAATGTCTGTGTGGCAGCGAATGCAGTTCCAAGGGACAGTGAAAACCAGCTAGAGCTTTCAGTGCTGGCAGCTTTCCTGTGGGCGCAATCTCTGGACGTTTCCAATTTGGCAGCCAGGCTCTGCCAGAGGAGAGATACAGAGTGTTTGCCCCATTACGAAGCAATGCTTTAGCAGAGCGCGAATGTCTGTGTGGCAGCGAATGCAGTTCCAAGGGGACAGTGAAAAACCAGCTAGAGCTTTCAGTGCTGGCAGCTTTCCTGTGGGCGCAATGTCTGGACGTTTCCAATTTGGCAGCCGGGCTCTGCCAGAGAGAGATACAGAGTGTTGCCCCATTACGAAGCAATGCTTTAGCAGAGCGCGAATGTCTGTGTGGCAGCGAATGCAGTTCCAAGGGACAGTGAAAACCAGCTAGAGCTTTCAGTGCTGGCAGCTTTCCTGTGGGCGCAATCTCTGGACGTTTCCAATTTGGCAGCCGGGCTCTGCCAGAGAGAGATACAGAGTGTTGCCCATTACGAAGCAATGCTTTAGCAGAGCGCGAAATGTCTGTGTGGCAGCGAATGCAGTTCCAAGGGACAGTGAAAAACCAGCTAGAGCTTTTCAGTGCTGGCAGCTTCCTGTGGGCGCAATGTCTGGACGTTTCAATTTGGCAGCCGGGCTCTGCCAGAGAGAGATTACAGAGTGTTGCCCCCATTACGAAGCAATGCTTTAGCAGAGCGCGAATGTCTGTGTGGCAGCGAATGCAGTTCCAAGGGACAGTGAAAACCAGCTAGAGCTTTCAGTGCTGGCAGCTTTCCTGTGGGGCGCAATCTCTGGACGTTTCCAATTTGGCAGCCAGGCTCTGCCAGAGAGAGATACAGAGTGTTGCCCCATTACGAAGCAATGCTTTAGCAGAGCGCGAATGTCTGTGTGGCAGCGAATGCAGTTCCAAGGGACAGTGAAAACCAGCTAGAGCTTTCAGTGCTGGCAGCTTTCCTGTGGGCGCAATCTCTGGACGTTTCCAATTTGGCAGCCGGGCTCTGCCAGAGAGAGATTACAGAGTGTTTGCCCCATTACGAAGCAATGCTTTAGCAGAGCGCGAATGTCTGTGTGGCAGCGAATGCAGTTCCAAGGGACAGTGAAAACCAGCTAGAGCTTTCAGTGCTGGCAGCTTTCCTGTGGGCGCAATCTCTGGGACGTTTCCAATTTGGCAGCCGGGCTCTGCCAGAGAGAGATACAGAGTGTTGCCCCCATTACGAAGCAATGCTTTAGCAGAGCGCGAATGTCTGTGTGGCAGCGAATGCAGTTCCCAAGGACAGTGAAAACC
>NW_027445540.1:0-43360 GCF_035582795.1 Mycteria americana | reverse complement strand
GGGCAGAAAACCCCACTTAGGGGGCAGAAGAATCACTTAGGGGGCAGAAGAATCAGTTAAGAAGCAGCAAAAATGATTTAGGGGGCAGAAAACCCCCACTTAGGAGGCAGAAGACCCAGTTAGGGGGCAGAAAAGCCCACTTAGGAGGCAGAAGAGTCACTTGGGGGGCAGAACCCCCCATTTGGGGGGCAGAAAAAAACCACTTAGGAGGCAGAAAAACACAACTTGGGGGGCAGAAACCCCCACTTAGGGGGCAGAAGAATCACTTAGGGGGCAGAAGAATCAGTTAAGAAGCAGCAAAAATGATTTAGGGGGCAGAAGAACCCCCACTTAGGGGGCAGAAGACCCAGTTAGGGGGCAGAAAAAACCCACTTAGGAGGCAGAAGACCCAGTTAGGGGGCAGAAAAGCCCACTTAGGAGGCAGAAGAGTCACTTGGGGGCAGAAAAAAACCACTTAGGAGGCAGAAAAACAACTTGGGGGGTAGAAAACCCCCACTTAGGGGGCAGAAGACTGACTTGGGGGCAGAAGAATGACTTGGGGGGCAGGAAACCCCACTTAGGAGGCAGAAGACTGACTTGGGGGGCAGAACCTGCTGCTTGGGGGGCAGAAGAATGACTTGGGGGGCAGGAAAACCCCCCTTAGGAGGCAGAAGAACAACTTGGGGGGCAGAAGAACCCCCCCTTAGGGGGCAGAAGACTGACTTGGGGGGCAGAAGACCGACTTGGTGGTGCAGAACCCCCCACTTGGGGGCAGAAGAACCCCACTTAGAAGGGCAGAAAACTCCCCTTAGGAGGCAGAAGACCGACTTTGGGGGGCAGAAGATCCCCCCTTAGGAGGCAGAAGACCAACTTGGTGCCTCAGAACCCCCCACTTGGGGGGCAGAAGTCCAACTTGGGGGCAGAAAACCCCCCTTAGGAGGCAGAAGACCAACTTGAGGGGCAGAAGACTGACTTGGGGGCAGAAGAACCCCCCTTAGGAGGCAGAAGACCAACTTGGGGGGCAGAAGAACCCCCCTTAGGAGGCAGAAGACCAACTTGAGGGGCAGAAGACCAACTTGGTGGTTCAGAACCCCCCACTTGGGGGGCAGAAGACCGACTTGGGGGGGCAGAAGACCCCCCCTTAGGAGGCAGAAGACTGACTTGAGGGGCAGAAGACCAACTTGGGGGCAGAAAACTCCCCCCTTAGGAGGCAGAAGACCGACTTGAGGGACAGAAGACCAACTTGGGGGGCAGAAAAACCCCCACTTGGGGGCAGAAGTCCAACTGGGGGGCAGAAGAACCCCCCTTAGGAGGCAGAAGTCCAACTTGGGGGGCAGAAGACCCCCCCTTAGGAGGCAGAAGACCAACTTGTGGCTGGACCAGACCACCCCCACTCGGGGGCAGAAGACCAACTTGGGGGCAGAAGAACCCCCCTTAGAAGGCAGAAGACTGACTTGAGAAAGCAGAAGACAACTTGGGGGGCAGAAAACCCCCACTTGGGGGCAGAACACCCCCCTTAGGAGGCAGAACACCGACTTGAGGGCAGAAGACCAACTTGGTGGTTCAGAACCCCCACTTGGGGGGCAGAAGACCAACTTGAGGGGCAGAAAACCCCCCTTAGGAGGCAGAAGACCAACTTGAGGGCAGAAGACTGACTTGGGGGCAGAAGAACCCCCCTTAGGAGGCAGAAGACCAACTTGGGGGGCAGAAGACCCCCACTTAGGAGGCAGAAGACCAACTTGAGGAGCAGAAGACCAACTCGGTGGCTCAGAACCCCCCACTTGGGGGGCAGAAGTCCAACTTGGGGGGCAGAAAACCCCCCTTAGGAGGCAGAAGACCGACTTGAGGGACAGAAGACCAACTTGGGGGGCAGAAGACTGACTTGGGGGGCAGAAGAGAACCCCCTTAGGAGGCAGAAGACCAACTTGGGGGGCAGAAAACCCCCCCTTAGGAGGCAGAACACCGACTTGAGGGACAGAAGACCAACTCGGTGGCTCAGAACCCCCCACTTGGGGGCAGAAGTCCAACTTGGGGGGCAGAAGAACCCCACTTAGGAGGCAGAAGACCGACTTGAGGGACAGAAGACCAACTCGGTGGCTCAGAACCCCCCCACTTGGGGGGCAGAACACCCCCCTTAGGAGGCAGAAGACCAACTTGGTGGCTCAGAACCCCCCACTTGGGGGCAGAAGAACCCCCCTTAGGAGGCAGAAGACCAACTTGGGGGGCAGAAAACCCCCCTTAGGAGGCAGAAGACCAACTTGGGGGGCAGAAAAACCCCCCCTTAGGAGGCAGAAGACCAACTTGGGGGGCAGAAAGGAAAAACCCCCTTAGGAGGCAGAGAACACCGACTTGAGGGACAGAAAGACCAACTCGGTGGTTCAGAACCCCCCCCCCCCCCCCCCCAATCCCGCCGGGCGGGGCGCAGTCGTGCGGGGCACCCCCCCCCCCTCCTCCTCCTCCTCCTCCTCCTCCTCCTCCTCCTCCTCTTCCTCCTCCTCCTCCTCCTCCTCCTCCCCCTCGCCCCTCACCCAACAGCGGCTGCCTCTCCCCCACCCGCAGCTGGTGGTGGAACTGCTTGCTGATCAATTCGACGGCGGGCGTCGAACTCGTGGGCCGCCATGTAGGGGATCTCCAGCAGCATGGCGGCCACCAGGTAGACGCACTCCAGCAGCTCCAGGTTGACGTGCATGTGGAAGGGCACCTGGCGCCGCTTCTCCACCTTCTCCTGCTCGGCGTTGCGTTCCTGCAGGCTGCGCAGCAGCGAGCCCCTGCCCCAGCAGCTCCTTGGCGCGGCCCGAGGACTGGATGTCCAGCAGGGCGTTGTGGGCGTCCTTGATCAGCCCCTCCCGGAAGGCGCAGATGCCCAGTTGGACCATGGTGCGGTTGTAGAGGATCTGCGGGGGGGGGGGGATGGGGAGGGGGGGTTATGGGGAGGGATGGGGAGTTGGGGGGTGAGGAGGAAGCATGGGGAGATGGGGGTGGTGAAGGACTTGGGGGGTGGGGAGGAACCCTATGGAGATGGTGGGGGTGAAGGACTTGGGGAGTGAGGAGGAACCATGGGGAGATGGTGGGGGGTGAAGGACTTGGGGAGTGAGGAGGAACCATGGGGAGATGGTGGTGAAGGACTTAGGGGGTGGGGAGGGGGGGAGAACCGTGGGGAGATGGTGGTGAAGGACTTAGGGGGTGGGGAGGGGGGGGAGGAGAACCGTGGGGAGATTGGTGGTGAAGGACTTAGGGGGTGGGGAGGGGGGGAGGAACCGTGGGGAGATGGTGGTGAAGGACTTGGGGGGTGAGGAGGAACCATGGGGAGATGGTGGTGAAGGACTTAGGAGGTGAGGAGGAACCCTCTGGAGATGGTGAGGAGGAACCATGGGGAGATGGTGGGGGTTGAAGGACTTGGGGGGTGGGGAGGAAGCATGGGGAGATGGGGGGGGTGAAGGACTTGGGGGGTGGGGAGGAAGCATGGGGAGATGGGGGGGTGAAGGACTTGGGGGGTGGGGAGGAAGCATGGGGAGATGGGGGGGGTGAAGGACTTGGGGGGGTGAGGAGGAACCGTGGGGAGATGGTGGTGAAGGACTTAGGGGGTGGGGAGAGGGGAAGGAACCGTGGGGAGATGGTGGTGAAGGACTTGGGGGGTGAGGAGGAACCATGGGAGATGGTGGTGAAGGACTTAGGAGGTGAGGAGGAACCCTCTGGAGATGGTGAGGAGGAACCCTGGGGAGATGGTGGGGGTGAAGGACTTGGGGGGTGGGGAGGAACCATGGGGAGATGGTGGTGAAGGACTTAGGAGGTGAGGAGGAACCCTCTGGAGATGGTGAGGAGGAACCATGGGGAGATGGTGGGGGTGAAGGACTTGGGGGGTGGGGAGGAAGCATGGGGAGATGGGGGGGGTGAAGGACTTGGGGGTGAGGAGGAACCATGGGGAGATGGGGGGGGTGAAGGTCTTGGGGGGTGAGGAGGAACCGTGGGGAGATGGTGGTGAAGGACTTGGGGGGTGAGGAGGAACCATGGGGAGATGGGGGGTGTGAAGGTCTTGGGGGGTGAGGAGGAACCGTGGGGAGATGGTGGTGAAGGACTTGGGGGGTGAGGAGGAAGCATGGGGAGATGGGGGTGAAGGACTTGGGGGGTGAGAGGAACCCTGGGAGATGGTGGGGGTGAAGGACTTGGGGGGTGAGGAGGAAGCATGGGGAGATGGTGGGGGTGAAGGACTTGGGGGGCAGGGAGGAACCCTATGGAGATAGGGGTGGTGAAGGACTTGGGGGGTGAGGAGGAACCATGGGGAGATGGTGGGGGTGAAGGACTTGGGGGGTGGGGAGGAAGCGTGGGGAGATGGTGGGGGTGAAGGACTTGGGGGGTGAGGAGGAAGCATGGGGAGATGGTGGGGGTGAAGGACTTGGGGGGTGAGGAGGAACCATGGGAGATGGTGGTGAAGGACTTGGGGGGTGGGGAGGAAGCATGGGGAGATGGGGGGGGTGAAGGACTTGGGGGGTGAGGAGGAACCATGGGGAGATGGTGAGGAGGAACCATGGGGAGATGGTGGGGGTGAAGGACTTGGGGGGTGGGGAGGAAGCATGGGGAGATGGTGGGGGTGAAGGACTTGGGGGGTGGGGAGGAAGCATGGGGAGATGGGGGGGGTGAAGGACTTGGGGGGTGAGGAGGAAGCGTGGGGAGATGGTGGTGAAGGACTTGGGGGGTGGGGAGGAACCATGGGGAGATGGTGGGGGTGAAGGATTGGGGAGCAGAGAGGAACCCTCTGGAGATGGTGGGGGTGAAGGACTTGGGGGGTGGAGAAGAACCGTGGGGAGATGATGGTGAAGGACTTGGGGGGCGGGGAGGAACCATGGGGAGATGATGGTGAAGGACTTGGGGGGCGGGGAGGAACCATGGGGAGATGATGGTGAAGGACTTGGGGGGTGGGGAGGTGGGGAGGAACCATGGGGAGATGGGGGTGAAGGACTTGGAGGGCGGGGAGGGGGGGAGGAACCGTGGGGAGATGGGGGTGAAGGACTTGGGGGGTGAGGAGGAACCGTGGGGAGATGGTGGTGAAGGACTTAGGAGGTGAGGAGGAACCCTCTGGAGATGGTGAGGAGGAACCATGGGGAGATGGTGGGGGTGAAGGACTTGGGGGGTGAGGAGGAACCATGGGGAGATGGTGGGGGTGAAGGACTTGGGGGGTGAGGAGGAAGCATGGGGAGATGGGGGGGGTGAAGGACTTGGGGGGTGGGGAGGAAGCGTGGGGAGATGGGGGGGGTGAAGGACTTGGGGGGCAGAGGGGCCCCCCCCCCATCACCCTATAGGGACCCCATGGGCACTTGGGGGGCAGAGGGGGCGACGCGGGCCAACCCCCCTCTGCAAACCGCTGGCTCTGCAGGGCTCTGGGGGGCTCTGGGGGGCTCTGTAGGGGTCTATAGGGCTCTATACAGGTCTATAGGGCTCTGTAGGGCTCTATAGGGCTCTGTGGGGCTCTATAGGGGTCTATAGGTCTCTATAGGGCCCTATAGGCCCCCCATAGGGGCGCTGACCTGCACGGGGGGGTCGGCGTGCTGGATGTTGTTAGGGCTCTGCAGGGGTTTGTAGGGGTCTGTAGGGCTCTATAAGGGTCTGTAGAGATCTGTGGGGCTCTATAGGGGTCTGTAGCTCTCTATAGGTCTCTATAGGTCTCTATAGGGTCCCCATAGGGGTGCTGACCTGCACGGGGGGGTCGGCGTGCTGGATGTTGTTAGGGCTCTACAACGGTTTATAGGGCTCTGTAGAACTCTGTAAGGCTCTGTAGAGCTCTATAGGGGTCCGTAGGGCTCTATAAGGCTCTATAGGGGTCTATAGGGCCCCCCCTAGGGTCGCTGACCTGCACGGGGGGGTCGGCGTGCTGGATGTTGTTAGGGCTCTGCAGGGGTTTATAGGGCTCTATAGGGGTCCGTAGGGCTCTATAAGGGTCCGTAGGGCTCTATAGGGATCCGTAGCTCTCTATAGGGCTCTATAGGGTCCCCCATAGGGGCGCTGACCTGCACGGGGGGGTCGGCGTGCTGGGTGTTGTTAGGGCTCTACAAGGGTTTATAGGGCTCTATAGGGGTTTGTAGGGCTCTATAGGGGTCCGTAGGGCTCTATAAGGGTCCGTAGGGCTCTATAGGGCTCTATAGGGGTCTATAGGGTCCCCCTAGGGTCGCTGACCTGCACGGGGGGGTCGGCGTGCTGGGTGTTGTTAGGGCTCTACAAGGGTTTATAGGGCTCTATAGGGGTTTGTAGGGCTCTATAGGGGTTTGTAGGGCTCTATAGGGGTCCGTAGGGCTCTATAAGGGTCCGTAGGGCTCTATAGGGATCCGTAGCTCTCTATAGGGGTCTATAGGGTCCCCATAGGGTTGCTGACCTGCACGGGGGGGTCGGCGTGCTGGATGTTGTTAGGGCTCTGCAGGGGTTTGCAGAGCTCTGTAGGGCTCTGTAGGGCTCTGTGGGGCTCTATAGGAGTCTATAAGGGTCCGTAGGGCTCTATAGGGCTCTATAGGAATCTATAGGGCTCTATAGGGATCCGTAGCTCTCTATAGGGCTCTATAGGGGTCTATAGGGTCCCCATAGGGGCGCTGACCTGCACGGGGGGGTCGGCGTGCTGGGTGTTGTTAGGGCTCTACAAGGGTTTATAGGGCTCTATAGGGGTTTGTAGGGCTCTATAGGGGTCCGTAGGGCTCTATAGGGGTCTGTAGGGCTCTATAGGGATCCGTAGCGCTCTATAGGTCTCTATAGGGTCCCTATAGGGGCGCTGACCTGCACGGGGGGGTCGGCGTGCTGGATGTTGTTAGGGCTCTGCAGGGGTTTATAGGGCTCTGTAGGGCTCTGTAGGGATCTATAAGGGTCCGTAGGGCTCTGTAGGGCTCTATAGGTCTCTATAGGGGTCTATAGGGTCCCCATAGGGGCGCTGACCTGCACGGGGGGGTCGGCGTGCTGGGTGTTGTTAGGGCTCTACAAGGGTTTATAGGGCTCTATAGGGGTTTGTAGGGCTCTATAGGAGTCCGTAGGGATCTATAAGGGTCCGTAGGGCTCTATAGGGCTCTATAGGGGTCTATAGGGTCCCCATAGGGGCGCTGACCTGCACGGGGCGGTCGGCGTGCTGGATGTTGTTAGGGCTCTGCAGGGGTTTGCAGAGCTCTGTAGGGATCTGTAGGGCTCTGTGGGGCTCTATAGGAGTCTATAAGGGTCCGTAGGGCTCTATAGGGCTCTATAGGAATCTATAGGGCTCTATAGCGGTCCGTAGCTCTCTATAGGGCTCTATAGGGGTCTATAGGGTCCCCATAGGGGCGCTGACCTGCACGGGGGGGTCGGCGTGCTGGGTGTTGTTAGGGCTCTACAAGGGTTTATAGGGCTCTATAGGGGTTTGTAGGGCTCTATAAGGGTCCGTAGGGCTCTATAGGGATCTGTAGCTCTCTATAGGGGTCTATAGGGTCCCCTATAGGGGCGCTGACCTGCACGGGGAGGTCGGCGTGCTGGATGTTGTTAGGGCTCTACAGGGGTTTATAGGGCTCTGTAGGGCTCTGTAGGGATCTATAGGAGTCCGTAGGGCTCTATAGGGCTCTATAGGTCTCTATAGGGGTCTATAGGGTCCCCATAGGGGCATTGACCTGCACGGGGGGGTCGGCGTGCTGGATGTTGTTAGGGCTCTGCAGGGGTTTGCAGAGCTCTGTAGGGCTCTGTAGGGCTCTGTGGGGCTCTATAAGAGTCTATAAGGGTCCGTAGGGCTCCATAGGGCTCTATAGGGCTCTATAGGGGTCTATAGGGGTCTGTAGCTCTCTATAGGTCTCTATAGGGGTCTATAGGGTCCCCATAGGGGCGCTGACCTGCACGGGGGGGTCGGCGTGCTGGATGTTGTTAGGGCTCTGCAGGGGTTTATAGGGCTCTATAGGGGTCCGTAGGGCTCTATAAGGGTCCGTAGGGCTCTATAGGGCTCTATAGGTCTCTATAGGGGTCTATAGGGTCCCCATAGGGGCGCTGACCTGCACGGGGGGGTCGGCGTGCTGGATGTTGTTAGGGCTCTGCAGGGGTTTATAGGGCTCTATAGGGGTCCGTAGGGCTCTATAGGGATCTGTAGCTCTCTATAGGGGTCTATAGGGTGCCTATAGGGGCGCTGACCTGCACGGGGGGGTCGGCGTGCTGGGTGTTGTTAGGGCTCTACAAGGGTTTATAGGGCTCTATAGGGGTTTATAGGGCTCTATAGGGGTCCGTAGGGCTCTATAGGGATCCGTAGCTCTCTATAGGTCTCTATAGGGTGCCTATAGGGGCGCTGACCTGCACGGGGGGGTCGGCGTGCTGGATGTTGTTAGGGCTCTGCAGGGATTTGTAGAGGTCTGTAGGGGTCTATAAGGGTCTGTAGGGCCCTATACTGGTCCATAGGGCTCTATAAGGGTCTGTAGGGCTCTATAGGGGTCCGTTGGGCTCTATAGGTCTCTATAGGGTGCCCATAGGGGCGCTGACCTGCACGGGGGGGTCGGCGTGCTGGATGTTGTTAGGGCTCTGCAGGGGTTTATAGGGCTCTGTAGGGCTCTGTAGGGATCTATAGGGGTCCGTAGGGCTCTATAGGTCTCTATAGGGGTCTATAGGGTCCCCCTAGGGGCGCTGACCTGCACGGGGGGGTCGGCGTGCTGGGTGTTGTTAGGGCTCTACAAGGGTTTATAGGGCTCTATAAGGGTCCGTAGGGCTCTATAAGGGTCCGTAGGGCTCTATAGGGGTCTGTAGAGCTCTATAGGTCTCTATAGGGGTCTATAGGGTCCCCCCTAGGGTCGCTGACCTGCACGGGGGGGTCGGCGTGCTGGATGTTGTCCTGCAGGTGGGACATGAGCATGAGGTCGCGGGCCTGGAACCAGCGGCTGTGCAGGGCGTGGTGGTAGATGTGGCAGAGGATGGCGCAGGTGCGGATGCGGTCGGTGCGGTCCTTGGCGTAGACGTACTTGCAGAGCCGCTCCATCAGCGCCGCCGAGTCTTCCTCCTCCTCCTCCTCCTCCTCCTCCTCGCCGCCCCACGCCTGGGGGTCACCGGCCCCACGGCGGTGAGCCCGGTAATCGAATTTGTAGTAGGTGTGGAGGATGCGGCGCAGGTAGACGCGGCACAGCTCCTCCGTCGTCCCCTTCTCCTGCAGGTACCGCTGCAGCCGGGCGATGATGCCGCACACCCGCCCCTCGTCCTTCAGGTGGTCGACGTATTCTGTGGGGCGGACGGCCGCTTAGGGGGCGGACGACCCACCCGTGCCCCACGGCGCGCCCCGCGGCGCCCGGCTCACCTTGGGAGTGGGGGTCGGTGTTTTGCATGATCTTGGTGAACTCCTCGTCCATGCGCTCCACCAGCGTCAGGATGCAGCCGCGGACACGGTAGGGCTGGGGGGCGGGGGGGAGGGCGGCGGGTTGGGGGGGAGGCTCCAGCCCCATAGCGGCCTGCCCAGCCCCACAAGTGCTGCTCCAGCCCCATAGCTGCCTCCCCGAGATCCATAACTGCTTCCCCCAGCCCCACCATTGCCTTCTCCAGAGCTGTAACTGCTTCTCCAGCCCCGTAACTATGTCCCCCAGCCCCATAACTGCCTCCTCCAGCCCCATAACTACCTGCTCCAGCCCCATAGCAGCCTGCCCAGCCCCACAAGTGCTGCTCCAGCCCCATAGCTGCCTCCCCGAGACCCATAGCTGCTTCCCCCAGCCCCACCATTGCCTTCTCCAGAGCTGTAACTGCTCCAGCACCTCCATAAATACATCCCCCAGCCCCATAACTATGTCCCCCAGCCCCATAACTACCTGCTCCAGCCCCATAGCGGCCTGCCCAGCCCCACAAGTGCTCCTCCAGCCCCATAGATGCCTTTTCAAGACCCATAACTGCCTCCCCCAGCCTCACCATTGCCTTCTCCAGAGCTGTAACTGCTTCTCCAGCCCCATAACTGCTTCTCCAGCCCCATAACTACCTCCCCAGCCCCACAAGTGCTGCTCCAGCCCCATAGCTGCCTCCCCGAGACCCATAGCTGCTTCCCCCAGCCCCGCCATTGCCTTCTCCAGAGCTGGAATTGCTCCTCCACCTCCATAACTATGTCCCCCAGCCCCATAACTACATCCTCCAGCCCCATAAGTGCCTCCTCCAGCCCCACAAGTGCTGCTCCAGCCCCATAGCTGCCTCCCTGAGACCCATAGCTGCTTCCCCCAGCCCCACCATTGCGTTCTCCAGAGCTGTAACTCCTTCTCCAGCCCCGTAACTATGTCCCCCAGCCCCATAAGTGCCTCCTCCAGCCCCACAAGTGCTGCTCCAGCCCCATAGCTGCCTCCCCAAGACCCATAGCTGCTTCCCCTAGCCCCACCATTGCCTTCTCCAGAGCTGTAAGTGCTCCTCCACCTCCATAACTATGTCCCCCAGCCCCATAACTACCTGCTCCAGCCCCATAACGGCCTGCCCAGCCCCACAAGTGCTGCTCCAGCCCCATAGCTGCCTCCCCGAGACCCATAGCTGCTTCCCCCAGCCCCACCATTGCCTTCTCCAGAGCTGTAAGTGCTCCTCCACCTCCATAACTATGTCCCCCAGCCCCATAACTACCTGCTCCAGCCCCATAGCGGCCTGCCCAGCCCCACAAGTGCTGCTCCAGCCCCATAGCTGCCCCCCCAAGACCCATAGCTGCTTCCCCCAGCCCCACCATTGTCTTCTCCAGAGCTGTAACTGCTCCAGCACCTCCATAAATACATCCCCCAGCCCCATAACTATGTCCCCCAGCCCCATAACTACCTGCTCCAGCCCCACAAGTGCTCCTCCAGCCCCATAGATGCCTTTTCAAGACCCATAACTGCCTCCCCCAGCCTCACCATTGCCTTCTCCAGAGCTGTAACTGCTTCTCCAGCCCCATAACTACATCCCCCAGCCCCATAAGTGCCTCCTCCAGCCCCACAAGTGCTGCTCCAGCCCCATAGCTGCCTCCCCGAGACCCATAGCTGCTTCCCCCAGCCCCGCCATTGCCTTCTCCAGAGCTGGAATTGCTCCTCCACCTCCATAACTATGTCCCCCAGCCCCATAACTATGTCCCCCAGCCCCATAAGTGCCTCCTCCAGCCCCACAAGTGCTGCTCCAGCCCCATAGCTGCCTCCCCGAGACCCATAGCTGCTTCCCCCAGCCCCACCATTGCCTTCTCCAGAGCTATAACTGCTTCTCCAGCCCCATAACTATGTCCCCCAGCCCCATAACTGCCTCCTCCAGCCCCATAACTACCTGCTCCAACCCCATAGCGGCCTGCCCAGCCCCACGAGTGCTGCTCCAGCCCTATAGATGCCTTTTCAAGACCCATAGCGGCCTCCCCCAGCCTCGCCATTGCCTTCTCCAAGGCTGTAAGTGCTCCGGCACCTCCATAACTACGTCCCCCAGCCCCATAACTACGTCCCCCAGCCCCACAAGTGCTCCTCCAGCCCCATAGATGCCTTTTCAAGACCCATAACTGCCTCCCCCAGCCCCGCCATTGCCTTCTCCAGAGCTGGAATTGCTTCTCCATCTCCATAACTATGTCCCCCAGCCCCATAACTACATCCCCCAGCCCCATAAGTGCCTCCTCCAGCCCCACAAGTGCTCCTCCAGCCCCATAGCTGCCTCCCCGAGACCCATAACTGCCTCCCCCAGCCCCACCATTGCCTTCTCCAGAGCTGTAAGTGCTCCAGCACCTCCATAAATACATCCCCCAGCCCCATAACTACCTGCTCCAGCCCCATAGCGGCCTGCCCAGCCCCACAAGTGCTCCTCCAGCCCCATAGCTGCCTCCCCCAGCCCCACCATTGCCTTCTCCAGAGCTGTAACTGCTCCTGCACCTCATAACTCCCTCCCCCAGCCCCCCAACTTCCCCCCCAAACCCCCCAACTCCCCCCCAAGACCCCCAACCGCCCCCTCCACCCCCCCAACTCCCTCCCCCAGTCCCCCAACCGCCCCCCAGCCCCACAACTCCCCCCCTAAACCCCCCAACCGCCCCCCCCAAGACCCCCAACCACCCCCCCAAACCCCCCAACTCCCCCCCCAAACCCCCCCAACTGTCCCCCAGCCCCCCAACTTCCCCCCCAACTCCCCCAACCGCCCCCTCCACCCCCCCAACTCCCTCCCCCAGCCCCCCAACTCCCCCCCAACTTCCCCCCCCAAACCCCCCAACTCCCCCCCAAACTCCCCCAACTCCCTCCCCCAGCCCCCCAACCACGCCCCCAACCCCCCCAACTCCCCCCCCGACCCCCAACTCCTCCCCCAAACCCCCAACTCCCCCCCAACTCCCCCCCAGCCCCCCAACTTCCCCCCCAAACCCCCCAACTTCTCTCCCCCAAACCCCCCCAACTCCCCCCCAAGACCCCCAACTGCCTCCTCCACCCCCAAACCCCCCAACTTCCCCCCCAAACCCCCCCAACTCCCCCCCAGCCCCCCAACTCCCCCCCCAAGACCCCCAACCACCCCCCCAAACCCCCCAACTCCCCCTCCAAACCCCCCAACTCCCCCCCAAGACCCCCAACCACCCCCCCAACCCCCCCAACTCCCCCCCAGCCCCCCAACTTCCCCCCCAAAACCCCCCAACTCCCCCCCAGCCCCCCAACTCCCCCCCCAAGACCCCCAACTCCCCCTCCAAACCCCCCAACTCCCCCCCCAAGACCCCCAACCACCCCCCCAAACCCCCCAACTCCCCCTCCAAACCCCCCAACTCCCCCCCCAAACCCCCCAACTCCCCCTCCAAACCCCCCAACTCCCCCCCCAAGACCCCCAACTCCCCCTCCAAACCCCCCAACTCCCCCCCCAAGACCCCCAACCACCCCCCCAACCCCCCCAACTCCCCCCCAGCCCCCCAACTTCCCCCCCAAAACCCCCCAACTCCCCCCCAACTCCCCCCAGCCCCCCAACCACCCCCCCAACCCCCCCAACTCCCCCCCAGCCCCCCAACTTCCCCCCCAAACCCCCCAACTGCCCCCTCCACCCCCCCAACTCCCTCCCCAAATCCCCCAACTCCCTCCCCCAGCCCCCCAACCGCCCCCCCCAGCCCCCCAACTCCCCACCCCCCAGCCCCCCAACCTGCTCGGGGTTGCCCAGGTTCTCCGACTCCTCCACGATGTTCTCCCCGATGAAGATCTCCGGGTGGGCGAAGAGGATGTCCAGCAGCTCCTCGATGCAGCCCAGGCACTTCTGCCACATCTCCGGCTACGCCGTCCCCCCCAAAAAAACACACAAAACCCCACGCCCCCTAAGCCTCCGCCCCACGGCGCCCGCCCCACGGCGCCCCGCCCCACGGCCCCCCCACCTTCATATAGGTCGCCAGGTTGGGGTTGTAATCGTAGAGCGAGGCGATGATGTTGAATTTGATCTTCACCTCCAAGGCCACCCCCAAATTATTCTCGTTGGCGACGCTCACCAACAACTGCAGCAGCTCGATCTGCGCCGCCCTGCGAGGGACAAAAAGACCCCCAAAAAAATATGGGGCTCGGCCCCACGGCCGCCCCGCCCTGCCCCACGGCGGCCTCCTCACCGATCCGTCCCCTTCTTCCCCCGGGCTTGGAGGATCTCGTTGAGCTTCTTCACCACCACGGCGTGGTTGATCTCCGTCCCCTTGGCGAACATCTTGGGTTTCTCCTACGCCGGGGGGGGGGACACAACGACTTAGGGGGCCGCCCGCCCCACGGCGCGACCCCCAACCTCCGCCCCACGCCTCACCTTGACCAGGGGGACGCCGCCCTTCACCTTCTCCCACTCGCCCCCTTCGTTGTCCTCCTCCTCCTCCTCGTACTTGCGGCTCTTGCGGTCGTGCTTCTTCTTCGCCTTCTCCTCCCGTTTCTTCTCCCCTCCCTTCTTATCCTCGTCCCTGCCCGGCCCCACAAGTTAGGGGGCGCGCCGACCCCCTCGCCGCCGGCCCCCTGCCCCACGCTTATGGGGCGCCCCATACTTTTTCAAGAACTTGGAGGCCAGCGAGGTGTACTTCCCCTCGTCCTCGTCCGACTCCGAGTCCGTATCCGAGTCGGAGGAGCCCCAGTCTTCCTCCTCGTCCGACTCCTCCTCCTCCTCGTCCTCCGCCTGCCGTGGGGCGGGGAAGCGCTTAGGGGTCAGCCCCACAACTCCCTCCCCTCCGCCCCACGGCCGCGCTCGCTCCACCTCCATCTTCTTCAGGTAGCGCCCGCGCGCGTCCCCGCCGGCCTCCTTCTTCTTCAGGAAAGCGGCGGCGCCGACGCCGTCCTCGTCCTCCTCCTCCTCCGAGGACGAAGAGCTGGAGCCTACGGAACAAGTGGGGCGCGCTCGAGCCCTGCCCCACACGTCCCCCCCCCGCCCTGCCCCACACGTCCCCCCCCGCCGCTCACCCTCCGAATCCCGGCTCTTCTTCTCCTCGTCCTCGTCCGACTGCTCCGGGTTCTGCAAAACGCCGGTGTGGGGCGGGGAGAAGCCTTGACCCCCCCCCCCCCCGCCCCATAGCGTGCCCCATAGCCCGCCCCATAGCCTGCCCCATAGTCTGCTTGTAATTAGTGATGTGGTTCTTGTAATCCCAGTTGTACTTACGCATCTTCTGCTGCAGAAAGAAGCCTCCCCCCCCCCCCACCCCCCCATAACCCGCCCCATAGTGTGCCCCACAGCCCACCCCATAACCCACCCTATGGCCTGCCCCATAACCCGCCCCATAGCCTGCCCCACACACCCGCTTGTAATTCGCGACGTGGCTCTCGTAATCCCGGTTGTACTTGCCGATCTTCTGCCACAGGGAGAAGCCTTCCCCCCCCCTGCCCCATAACCCGCCCCATAACCCACCCCATAGCCCGCCCCATAACCTGCCCCATAGCCTGCCCCATAACCCGCCCCATAGCCTGCCCCATAACCCGCCCCATAGCCCGCCCCACACACCCCCTTGTAACTCATGACATGGCTCTCGTAATCCCAGTTGTACTTGCGCATCTTCTGCCGCAAAGAGAAGCCTTCCCCCCCCCCCCCGCCCCATAACCCGCCCCATAACCCACCCCATAACCCGCCCCATAGCCTGCCCCACAGCCCGCCCCATAGCCCGCTTGTAATTCGCGATGTGGCTCTCATAATCCCGGTTGTACTTGCGCATCTTCTGCCACAGGGAGAAGCCTTCCCCCCCCCCGCCCCATAACCCGCCCCATAGTGTGCCCCATAGCCCACCCCATAGCATGCCCCACGGCCCGCCCCACACACCTGCTTGTAGCTCGCGATGTGGCTCTCGTAATCCCGGTTGTACTTGCGGATCTTCTGCCGCAGGGTGCTGAGCGCTTTGGCGTTGTTCTTGTTCATCTTCTTCTTCCCCTCTTTATCCTCCCACAGCTACGGCAAACGCCCCCGTCAGCGCCCCACGGCGCCCGCGCCCCACGGCGCCCGCGCCCCACGGCGTACCTCGTTCAGGTAATCCTCCAAATCGGCCAAGATGCGGACGTAGAAGCGGGGGACGCCCTCCTTGTCCACGATGCTCTTGGCTTTGCCGTAGGCTTTGCCCAGCAGCTCGAACTCCTCCAGGCACTTGGTGACGTCGCGGATCTTCATGGCGTTGCGGATGGTTTTGATGAGGTTGGTCAGCTCCTCGAATCTATGGGGCGAGCCGTGGGTCAGCCCCACGGCGGCCCAACCCTCCCCTCCCCTCCCCTCCCCGCACCGTTTATCCTTGGCGCTCCGCACCACGCGCTTGGTGTCCTCCTCGTCCTCGCTCAATAAAATGGGTCTGAAATTAAAAAGAAAAAGCGTGGGGCAGCCCCACGGCGTGCCCCACGGCGCGCCCCACGGCGTCTCTTACTTGCTGTAGTTGCCCCCCACGGGTTTGGTGGCTAAGTCGTCTCCCGAGACGGAGGATTCCGACTCGCTGTCGGAGCCCGTGGTGAAGAAACGCGACATGGCGGCGGCGGCGGGGGGGGGCTGCGAGGGGGAGTCGGGGGTCGGACCCACGGCGGGGGGGCGGGACCCACGGCGGGGATCGGGACCCACGGCGGGGGGGCGGGACCCACGGCGGGGCTCTGCCCGGCTCGCTGGGGATTGGGCAGGCTGGGGCGCTGCCCCGTGGATGCCTCCCTGCCTGAGGTGCCTGCCCCACAGATCTACCCGCCCCACGGATTCGCCGGCCCCACAGATCTACCTGCCCCACGGATTCGCCGGCCCCACTTGCCCCACAGATTCCCCAGCCCCACAGACTCACCTGTCCCACAAACTCCCTGGCCCCACAGACCCACTTGCCCCACAGATTCCCCAGCCCCACAGACTCCCCGGCCCCACAGATCTACCTGCCCCACAGATTCGCCGGCCCCACTTGCCCTACAGATTCCCCAGCCCCACAGACCCCCCTGCCCCACAGACTCCCCGGCCCCACAGATCCGCCTGCCCCACAGACCCCCCAGCCCCACAGACTCCCTGGCCCCACAGATCCCCCGGCCCCACAGATTCCCCAGCCCCACAGACCCACTTGCCCCACAGATTCCCCAGCCCCACAGACTCCCCAGCCCCACAGATCCACCTGCCCCACAGATTCACCAGCCCCACAGACCCACTTGCCCCACAGATTCCCCAGCCCCACAGACCCGCTTGCCCCACAGACCCCCCAGCCCCCCAGAACTGCCTGCCCCACAGATTCGCCTGCACCACAGACTCCCCAGCCCCACAGACTCCCCGGCCCCCCAGATCCACCTGCCCCACAGACTCCCTGGCCCCACAGATTCGCCTGCCCCACAGACCCCCCAGCCCCACAGACTCCCCGGCCTCACAGATCCACCTCCCCCACAGACTCCCCGGCCCCACAGACCCACTTGCCCCACAGATTCCCCAGCCCCACAGATCCACCTCCCCCACAGACTCCCCGGCCCCACAGATCCCCCAGCCCCACAGACTCGTTCTCCCCCAGAATCATCTCTGGGTCGCTCCCCCCATGGACCCGCCTGCCCCATGGATCCCCCAGCCCCACAGCTACGCCCCTCGCTATGGCAGCCCCACAGATTTCCTGGCCCCAGAGATTTGTCTGCCCCACAGATTCCTTCCCCCCCTAGATCTGCACACCGCCCCGATCCCCCAGCCCCATAGATTTCCCCACCCCACAGACGTTAATGCCTACACGTCCCCCAGCCCCACAGATTCCCCCAGCCCCACAGATTCCCCCAGCCCCACACATCCCTCCCCATACAGTGCCTGCCCCACAGCTCCCCCCAAATCCACCCGCCCCACGGATTCCCTGGCCCCACAGCTCCTCCTGCCCTATAGATCCCCCACCCACCCCACACCTTACCCGGCCCCACAGCTCTGCCCACCCCACACCTACCCCCCCCCCCCCGCCCCACGGATCCCGCAGCCCCCCAGCTCCACCTGCCCCACACCTTACCCAGCCCCATAGATCCACCTACCCCACACCTTACCCAGCCCCACAGCTCCCCCTGCCCCATAGATCCACCCACCCCACCGATCGCTCCCCCCGCCCCGCCCCACGGATCCCCCCGCCCCACACCGTACCCAGCCCCATAGATCCACCCACCCCACCGATCGCTCCAGCCCCACAGCCCCCCCCGCCCCACAGCTCCCCCTGCCCCATAGATCCGCCCGCCCCACACCTTACCCAGCCCCACAGCCCCCCAGGCCCCCCAGCTCCCTCCCCCTCCCCCCCCCCCGGGCCCCCCGGATCCCCCGGCCCCACAGCTCTGCCCCCCCGCCCCATAGACCCCCCCTGCCCCATAGACCCCCCCCGCCCCACACCTCCCCGCCCCCCCCCGCACTCGCACGCGGCAGCAGCGACGTCTCCCGACTCCAGGCCGCGAGCGAATGGCGCCTGCGCGCGGAAGTGACGTCACAGCCCCGCCCCACCCCCCTCACCCCCGCGCGGGGACCGATGGGAAACCGAGTCCTGGCGAGGCCCCGCCCCCCAAGTAAAAAAGCCACGCCCCTTCCAAAAAGGCCACGCCCCCCCCGGGTCAGCAGCCGGGCGGGGTCAATGGGTTTATTGGGTCCGCGTCGCCGTGGGGCAGAGCCGTGGGGCACAGGGGCTCAGGCTCCCGTGGGGCAGAGATGTGGGTCACAGGGCTCTGTGGGGCACAGGAGTCCATGTTGCCATGGGGCAGAACTGTGGGGCACAAGGGTTCAGGCTGCTGTGGGGCAGAGCCCAGGGCTCTGTGGGGCAGAGCTGTGGGGCACTGGAGTCCGTGTCGCCGTGGGGCAGAGCCGTGGGGCACAGGGGTTCAGGCTGCTGTGGGGCAGAGATGTGGGTCACAAGAGTCCATGATACCGTGGGGCAGAGCCGTGGGGCAGAGCCGTGGGGCACAGGGCTCTGTGGGGTAGAGGCGTGGGTCACAACAGTTCATGGCGCCGTGGGGCAGAAATGTGGGTCACAAGAGTCCGTGCCACGGTGGGGCAGAGCTGTGGGGCACAGGAGTCCACGATGCTGTGGGGCAGAGCCGTGGGGCCCAAACCTCTGTGGGGCAGAGCTGTGGGGTACAGGAGTCTGTGTCGCCGTGGGGCAGAGTTGTGGGGCACAAGAGTCCATGCTGCCATGGGGCAGAACCGTGCGTCCCAGGAGTTCTTGTTGTTGTGGGGCAGAGCCGTGGGTCCCAAGAGTTCAGGCTGCCATGGGGCAGAGCTGTGGGTCAGGGAAGTCCGTGCTGCCCTGGGGCAGAGCCGTGGGGCCCGGGGCTCTGTGGGGCAGAGGCGTGGGGCACAGGAGTCCATGTTGCCATGGGGCAGAGCCGGGGGTCCCAAAGCCCTATGGGGCAGAGATGTGGGTCACAGGAGTCCGTGTCGCCATGGGGCAGAACCGTGGGTCCCAGGGGTTCATGCTGCTGTGGGGCAGAGCTGGGGGTCCCTGAGCTCCGTGGGGTAGAGATATGGGTCACAAGAGTCCGCGTCGCCGTGGGGCAAAACCGTGGGTCCCGGGGCTTCAGGCTGCCGTGGGGCAGAGCCGTGGTGGGTTCCTGGGCTCCGTGGGGCAGAGCTGTGGGTCCCAGCGGTCCACGTTGCCGTGGGGCAGAGCCTGGGCTCTGCGGCGCCCGACTGTGGGTCCCAAGGTTCCTTGTTGCCGTGGGGCAGACGTGTGGGTCCCGAGGCTCCCTGCCGCCGTGGGGCAGAGCCGTGGGTCTTCTGCCTCCCTGCTGCTGTGGGTCCCAGGTCTCCCCACGGTTGTGGGGCAGAGATGTGAGTCCTAGATCTCCCCATTGCTGTGGGTTGCAGTCCTCTCCACCGCCGTGGGGCAGAGCCGTGGGTCCCATACCTCCGCTCTGCTGGGGGTCGCAGTCCTCCCCACCGCCGTGGGGCAGAGCCGTGGGTCCCGCATCTCTCCCCCGCCATGGGGCAGAGCCGTGGGACCCATAGCTCCCTCCCCTGCCGTGGGGCAGAACGGGGGGTCGCGTACCTCTGCTCCGCCGTGGGGCAGAGCTGTGCGTCCCGGTCCTCCCCATCGCTGTGGGTCCCACCTGTTCCCCCCGCCGTGGGGCAGAGCTGTGGGTCCCACATCTCCCCCCTGCCATGGGGCAGAGCCGTGGGTCCCATCCCTCTGCTCCACCGTGGGGCAGAGCCGTGGGTCCTGTACCTCCCCCCTGCCGTGGGTCCCATCTCTCCCCGCTGCTGTGGGGCAGAGCCGTGGGTCCCATCTCTCTCTCCCACCGTGGGGCAGAGCCATGGGTCCCGTACCTCCCCCCCGCTGTGGGTCCCACCTCTTCCTCTCGCTGTGGGGCAGAGCCGTGGGTCCCATTCCTCTCTCCTGCCATGGGGCAGAGCTGTGGGTCCCGCACCTCCCCCCCGCCATGGGTCCCACCTCTCCCCCCGCCATGGGGCAGAGCCGTGGGTCCCATCCTTTCCCCCCACCATAGGGCAGAACCGTGAGTCCCATCTCTCCCTCCCGCCGTGGGGCAGAGCCGCGGGTCCCGCACCTCCCCCCTGCCATGGGTCCCACCTCTCCCCCCCACTGTGGGGCAGCGCCGTGGGTCCCATCCCTCCGCTCCACCATGGGGCAGAGCCGTGGGTCCCATCTCTCCCCCTTGCCGTGGGGCAGCGCTGTGGGTCCCACCCCTCTCTCCTGCCACGTGCAGAGCCGTGGGTCCCATCCCTTCCTCCCTCCGTGGGGCAGAGCCGTGGGTCCCGCACCTCCCCCCCACCGTGGGTCCCACCTCTCCCCCTGCCGTGGGGCAGCGCCGTGGGTCCCACATCTCCCCCCCGCCGTGGGGCAGAGCCGTGGGTCCCGCACCTCCCCCCCGCCGCGGGTCCCACGTCTCCCCCCCGCCGTGGGGCAGCGCCGTGGGTCCCGCCCCTCTCCCCCCCCCCCGCCCCGGGGCAGCGCCGTGGGTCGCGTACCTCCGCTCCGCCGTGGGTCAGCCCCCTCGGCAGAAGAAGCCGTGGGCCCCCAGCGCCGCCCCCCCCGGCCAGCGCGATCCCCGCCGTGTCGGCCGTCGCGGCCACCGCCATGGCGAAGTCCCGCCCCTCGGGCGCCGCCTGCGACCGCGCCCGCCTCGCTTAGGGGGCTGCCCCACACCTGCCCCACGCCCCGCCCCACACCTGCCCCACACCCACCTCTCCGGCCACGTTGAGGAAGGCGTTGCCGTAGGCCGCGCCCCCCACCAGCCCCTCCCACCCCACCACGGCGAAAGCGGCGGCCAATCCGGGGAGGAAGGGGACGGCCACGGCGACCAATAGCAGCGCGGCGTTCAGCACCTGCGGGGCGGGGGGAGTCGGGCTATGGGGCGCGCTATGGGGCAGCCCCACTGATTGGGGGGGGGGAAGGGGGGGGACCTGCAGGAGGGCGAGGAGCCAGAGGCGGCGCAGGCGGAGGCAGCGCAGGGACGAGCGGGAGGCGAAGACGCCGGCCTGGTAGAGCAGCTGGTACCTGTGGGGCAGGGAAATGGGGGGCTGCCCCACGGCGCGCCCCACGGCGCGCCCCACGTGCGTCCCGTCTCCCCCCCCCCCCCCGCCGTTCGAGGTTGTGGGGCTCACCAGCGGTACTGCTCGGCGTGGGTCAGGACGGAGGCGGGGAAGTAGAGGAGCTCGAGCTGGGAGGAGGGAAAAGGGGGGCAGGCGTGGGGCCGGACCCACGGCGGCCGGACCCACGGCGACTGCCCCACGGCGCGCGCCTCGGCCCCGGAGCACCTGCCCCATAGCACCCATGCCAGCCCCACAGTACGCTGCCGGCCCCGTAGTAGCTACCCCAGCCCCTCAGAACCCCCCCAGCCCCACAGCACCTGCCCCATAGCACCCAGCCCCACAGAACCCCCCCAGCCCCATAGCGCTGCTGCCCCACGGCATCTGCCCCATAGTACTCAGCTCAGCCCCATGGTGCCAGCCCCACACACCCCAGCCCCACAGCACCCCCCCAGCCCCACAGCACCTGCCCCATAGCACCCACCCCAGCCCCACAGAACCCCCCCAGCCCCATAGCGCTGCTGCCCCACGGCATCTGCCCCGTAGCACTCAGCTCAGCCCCATGGTGCCAGCCCCACACACCCCAGCCCCACAGCACCCACCCCAGCCCCACAGAACCCCCCCAGCCCCATAGCGCTACTGCCCCACGGCATCTGCCCCATAGCACCCACCCCAGCCCCATAGTGCTCCTGCCCCACAGCACTCACCTCAGCCCCATGGCGCCAGCCCCATAGCACCCACGCCAGCCCCACAGTACGCTGCCGGCCCCATAGCAGCTACCCCAGCCCCTCAGAACCCCGCCAGCCCCATAGCGCTACTGCCCCACGGCATCTGCCCCATAGCACCCACCCCAGCCCCATAGTGCTTCTGCCCCACAGCACTCACCTCAGCCCCATGGCGCCAGCCCCATAGCACCCACGCCAGCCCCACAGTACGCTGCCGGCCCCATAGCAGCTACCCCAGCCCCACAGAACCCCCCCAGCCCCGTAGCGCTGCTGCCCCACGGCATCTGCCCCATAGCACTCAGCTCAGCCCCATGGTGCCAGCCCCACACACCCCAGCCCCACAGCACCCCCTCAGCCCCACAGCACCTGCCCCATAGCACCCACCCCAGCCCCACAGAACCCCCCCAGCCCCATAGCGCTGCTGCCCCACGGCATCTGCCCCATAGCAGTCACCTCACCCCCATAGTGCCAGCCCCATAGTACCCACGCCAGCCCCACAGCACCCCCCCAGCCCCATAGCGCTCCTGCCCCATAGCACCCACCCCAGCCCCACAGCAGCTCCCTCACAGCGCTCCAGCCCCATAGCATCCGCCCCATAGCACTTCCTCCACCCCCATGACCCCCACCCCACAGCACTGCAGCCCCATAGCACCCACGCTCCACCCCCCCAGCCCCACATCCCCTCCAGCCCCACATCCCCTCCAGCCCCACAGCTCCCTCAACCCCACATCCCCCCCCAGCCCCACATCCCCCCAGCTCCCCCAGCCCCACAACAACCCCCCACCCCCCACCCCACCCCCAGCCCCACATCCCCCCACCCCCCAGCTCCCCCCCCAGCCCCCCACCCCCCAGCTGCCCCCCAGCCCCACGGCCGCCCCACGGCCGCCCCCCACGCACCAGCCCCTGGTTGATGAAGTACTCGGCGAAGTAGACGAGGGCCAAGGGCCCGGCCTGGCGCAGGACGCCCTGGGGGAGGGGGCGGGGCGCTGCCCCACACGTCCGGGCACCCCCAGCCCCACATCCCCCAGCCCCACATCCCCCCAGCCCCACAGCTCCCCACCAGCCCCACAGCTCCCTCAGCCCCACATCCCCCCAGCCCCACATCCTCCCAGCCCCACATCCCCCCCAGCCCCACATCCTCTTAACCCCACATCCCCCCACCAGCCCCACATCCCCCCCAGCCCCACATCCCCCCAGCCCCACATCCCCCCCAGCCCCACATCCCCCCAGCCCCACAGCTCCCCCAGCTCCACATCCCCCCAGCCCCACAGCTCCCCACCAGCCCCCCATCCCCCTAGCCCCACAGCTCCCCACCAGCCCCACATCCCCCCAGCCCCACATCCTCTCAACCCCACATCCCCCCCAGCCCCACATCCTCCCAGCCCCACAGCTCCTCCAGCCCCACATCCCCCCAGCCCCACAGCTCCCCACCAGCCCCACAGCTCCCCACCAGCCCCACATCCCCCTAGCCCCACAGCTCCCCACCAGCCCCACATCCCCCCAGCCCCACATCCTCTCAACCCCACATCCCCCCCAGCCCCACATCCTCCCAGCCCCACAGCTCCTCCAGCCCCACATCCCCCCAGCCCCACAGCTCCCCACCAGCCCCACAGCTCCCCACCAGCCCCACATCCCCCCTAGCCCCACATCCTCTCAACCCCACAGCTACCCACCAGCCCCACAGCTTCCCCAGCCCCCCAGCTCCCCCCCAGCCCCACATCCCCCCCCCAGCCCCCCAGCTCCCCCAGCCCCACAGCTCCCCCAGCCCCACATCCCCTCACCAGCCCCACAGCTCCCCCAGCCCCACCGCTCCCCCAGTCCCACATCCCCCCAGCCCCACAGCTCCCTCCCAGCCCCACAGCTCCCCCCCAGCCCCCCAGCTCCCCCCCAGCCCCACATCCCCCCCAAGGTCCCCCCTTACCTTCGTCACCCGCCACTTCTCCCCCAGCGTCAGCCCCACGGCGGGGGGGGGCGGCTCCGTGGGGCGCGGGGGGGGCCCCAGCAGGAAGAAGTAGCTATGGGGCAGGGGAGCGAGAAAACGGGGGGCAGGGAACGTGGGGCTGCCCCACGGCTCTGCTCCCCACAGAGACAGGGATGCCTGGGCCCCACGCGTCTGCCCCACGCCTCTGCCCCACAGCAAGGGGGACCCCTGGGACCCCCATCCCCACCCCCCATCCCCGCCCCACGGCAAGGGGGACCCCCAGGACCCCCATCCCCACAGCTCTGCCCCACAGCTCTGCCCCACAGCAATAGGGATGCCCAAGACCCCCATCTCTGCCCCACGGTTCTGCCCCACAGCAAGGGGAACCCCTCGGACCCCCATCCCCACCCCACGGCTCTGCCCCACGGCAATGGGGATGCCTGAGACCCCCATCCCCACCCCATGGCTCTGCCCCACGGCAAGGGGGACCCCCAGGACCCCCATCCCCACAGCTCTGCCCCACGGCTCTGCCCCACAGCAAGGGGAACCCCTGGGACCCCCATCCCCACCCCACAGCTCTGCCCCACGGCAATGGCGACCCCCGGGACCCCCATCCCCACCCCACGGCAACGCGGACACCTGACACCCGTGGCTCTGCCCCACGGCGACGGGGATGCCCGAGACCCCCACCTCTGCCCCACATCCCCGCCCCACGTCCCCACCCCACGTCCCCGCCCCACATCCCCGCCCCACGTCCCCCGCCCCACGTCCCCCGCCCCACGTCCCCGCCCCACATCCCCCGCCCCACATCCCCGCCCCACATCCCCGCCCCACGTCCCCCGCCCCACGTCCCCGCCCCACATCCCTGCCCCACGTCCCCGCCCCACATCCCCGCCCCACATCCCCTTACCTGAGGAGGCTGAGCGGGGGCAGGGCCAGGGCGGGCAGGAGGGCGCGGGGGAGGGGCAGCCCGGCCTGCAGCAGCGCCCCATAGCCCAGGGCCCCGCCCAGCCCCGCCGCCCCCGTCCCCGAGGACCAGCAGGAGAGCCCCGCCCTGCGGGGGGGAGCGCTGCCCCACGGCTCTGCCCCACGGCGCCGCCCCACGGCCCCGCCCCACGGCTCTGCCCCATGGACCCGCCCCACGGCCCCACCCCACGGCCCCGCTCCCCCATGCAACCCCCAGCCCCACATCGTCCCCCCAGCCCCACATCAGCCCCCCAGCCCCACATCAGCCCCCCAGCCCCACATCGTCCCCCCAGCCCCACGGCATCTCCCAGCCCCACGGCATCCCCCAGCCCCACATCGTCCCCCCAGCCCCACATCAGCCCCCAGCCCCACATCGTCCCCCCAGCCCCACATCGTCCCCCCAGCCCCACACCCCCCCCCAGCCCCACATCATCCCCCCAGCCCCACATCGTCCCCCAGCCCCCCATCATCCACCAGCCCCACATCATCCCCCCAGCCCCACAACCCCGCAGCCCCCCATCATCCCCCCAGCCCCACAACCCCCCAGCCCCACATCATCCCCCCAGCCCCACAACCCCCCAGCCCCCCATCATCCCCCCAGCCCCACAACCCCCCAGCCCCACATCATCCCCCCAGCCCCACATCATCTCCCCAGCCCCACATCGTCCCCCACCCCCACATCATCCCCCAACCCCACACCCCCCCCAGGCCCCCATCATCCCCCAGCCCCACAACCCCTCCTCCAGCCCCACATCATCCCCCCAGCCCCACATCATCCCCCAGCCCCACATCATCCCCCAGCCCCACACCACCCCCCAGCCCCACATTGTCCCCCAGCCCCACAACCCCCCAGCCCCACATCATCCCCCCAGCCCCACATCATCCCCCAGCCCCCCATCATCCCCCCAGCCCCACATCAGCCCCCAGCCCCGCATCATCCCCCAGCCCCACACCACCCCCCAGCCCCACATTGTCCCCCAGCCCCACAACCCCCCAGCCCCACATCATCCCCCCAGCCCCACATCATCCCCCAGCCCCCCATCATCCCCCCAGCCCCACATCAGCCCCCAGCCCCGCATCATCCCCCAGCCCCACATCATCTCCCCAGCCGCACATTGTCCCCCAGCCCCACACCCCCCCCCAGCCCCACATCATCCCCCCAGCCCCACACCATCCCCCCAGCCCCACATCATCCCCCAGCCCCACAACCCCCCCCAGCCCCACACCCCCCCCCAGCCCCACATTGTTCCCCAGCCCCACAACCCCCCAGCCCCACAACCCCCCAGCCCCACATCATCTCCCCAGCCCCACATCATCCCCCAGCCCCACAACCCCCCCCCAGCCCCACACCCCCCCCCAGCCCCACATCATCCCCCAGCCCCACATCAGCCCCCAGCCCCACATCGTCCCCCAGCCACACACCCCCCCCAGCCCCCCATCATCCCCCAGCCCCACAACCCCCCAGCCCCACAACCCCCCAGCCCCCCATCGTCCCCCCAGCCCCACATCATCCACCAGCCCCACATCATCCCCCCAGCCCCACAACCCCGCAGCCCCCCATCATCCCCCCAGCCCCACATCGTCCCCCAGCCCCACATCATCCCCCCAGCCCCACAACCCCCCAGCCCCCCATCATCCCCCCAGCCCCACAACCCCCCAGCCCCACATCATCCCCCCAGCCCCACATCATCCCCCCAGCCCCACATCATCTCCCCAGCCCCACATCGTCCCCCACCCCCACATCATCCCCCAACCCCACACCCCCCCCAGGCCCCCATCATCCCCCAGCCCCACATCATCCCCCCAGCCCCACATCGTCCCCCAGCCCCACACCCCCCCCAGGCCCCCACCCCCCCCCAGCCCCACATTGTCCCCCAGCCCCACAACCCCCCAGCCCCACATCAGCCCCCAGCCCCACAACCCCCCCCAGCCCCACATTGTCCCCCAGCCCCACACCCCCCCCAGCCCCACATCATCCCCCAGCCCCACAACCCCCCCCAGCCCCACACCATCCCCCCAGCCCCACATTGTCCCCCAGCCCCACACCCCCCCCAGCCCCACGGCGTCCCCCAGCCCCACGGCGTCCCCCCATACCTGGGGTAGGCGGCGGCGAGCGCCAGGAAGGTGACCTCCCCCAGCCCCGACGCGGCGCTGGCCAACACCACGCCTATGGGGCCAGCCCCACACGGCGTCACCCCACACCCCCCCGGCTCGCGACGCCGGCCCCACGGCGTCCGCCCCACGCCCCGCCCCGGCCCCATACGCACCCCCCAGGCCGACGGCCACGCCCGCGGCCGAGGCCACCAAGGCGAAGCTGCCCCACGCGCAGAGAGCGGCCGCGACCACGCGGGGGCTGTGGGGCGAGAAAGGGGGCGGGGGTGGGGGGGGGTGGGGATGGGGGGCCGGGCCCCCCAAGCGCCGCCCCCCACATCCCGGCCCCGCCCGTGCTTACTTGTAGGGCAGGAGGTGGACGAGGAAAGGGGCCGCCAGCTTGATGAGCAGCGTGGGGAGGATGTCGGCCAGCAGCACCGCCTGCGGCGACCCACGGGTGGGGGGCGACCCACGGGTGGGGGGGGAGCCACGGGTTGGGGGGCTGACCCACGGATGGGGGGCGAGCCACGGATGGGGGGGAGCCACGGATGGGGGGGGAGCCACGGATGGGGGGCGACCCACGGATGGCGGCGATGCATGGATGGGGGTGACCCACGGATGGGGGCGACCCACGGATGGGGGTGACCCACGGATGGGGGGTGACCCACGGATGGGGGTGACGCATGGATGGGGGCGACCCATGGATGGGGGGGAGCCACGGGTTGGGGGGCTGACCCACAGATGGGGGGCAACCCACGGATGGGGGTGACCCACGGATGGGGGACTGACCCATGGATGGGGGGAAGCCACGGGTTGGGGGGCTGACCCACAGATGGGGGCGACCCACGGATGGGGGCGACCCATGGATGGGGGCGACCCACAGATGGAGGGCGAGCCACAGATGGGGGGTGACCCACGGATGGGGGTGACGCATGGATGGGGGTGAGCCACGGGTTGGGGGGCTGACCCACAGATGGGGGCGACCCACGGATGGGGGGGAGCCACGGATGGGGGGCGACCCACGGATGGCGGCGATGCATGGATGGGGGTGACCCACGGATGGGGGCGACCCACGGATGGGGGTGACCCACGGATGGGGGGTGACCCACGGATGGGGGTGACGCATGGATGGGGGCGACCCATGGATGGGGGGGAGCCACGGGTTGGGGGGCTGACCCACAGATGGGGGGCAACCCACGGATGGGGGTGACCCACGGATGGGGGACTGACCCATGGATGGGGGGAAGCCACGGGTTGGGGGGCTGACCCACAGATGGGGGCGACCCACGGATGGGGGCGACCCATGGATGGGGGCGACCCACAGATGGAGGGCGAGCCACAGATGGGGGGTGACCCACGGATGGGGGTGACGCATGGATGGGGGTGAGCCACGGGTTGGGGGGCTGACCCACAGATGGGGGCGACCCACGGATGGGGGGGAGCCACGGATGGGGGGCGACCCACGGGTGGGGGGGAGCCACGGATGGGGGGTGACCCACGGATGGGGGACTGACCCATGGATGGGGGGTGACCCACGGATGGGGGGGAGCCACGGGTTGGGGGGCTGACCCACGGATGGGGGGTGACCCACAGACAGGGTGCAGCCCCACAGACGGGGGGGCAGCCCCACGGCGCCACGCCCCCCTCAACCAACCCCGCTATGGGGCAGCCCCCTACGACAGCCCCCTGCCCCACCCGACTCACCGGAGGGCCCGCCCCCCCACCCGGACCCCGCCCCCCATAGCCACACCCCCTCGAGCCCCACCCCCTCAAGCCCCACCCCCTCGAGCCCCACCCCCCAAGCCCCGCCCCCCAAGCCCCGCCCCCCCAAGCCCCGCCCCCTTACCCCGGTGGAGACGGGGTTGCAGTCGTAGCCGGAGCCGTTCCCGTGGGGCGCAGGCACCTGGGGGGGGGGGGAGGGGGAGGGGAAACCATGGGGCGGGGGTGGGGGAGGGGCAGCCGTGGGGGAGGGGCGGGGGGGGTGGGGGAGGGGCGGGAACGCACCTGCGCCCCCTGGCGGGGCTCCAGGATATCGCGGGCGGCGCTGAGCATCAGCACGTAGGGGAGGTTGTTGCAGAGCCCCAGGATCCTGGGGGGGGGGGGGGGGAATCAGTGGGGCGGGAGCTATGGGGCGGGTGCTATGGGGCGGGAGCTATGGGGCGGGCCCCTCACCAGAAAGCGGCTCCGTTCCTCCAGTGGGTGCTCGGCGGCTGCGGGGGGTCCTGGGCTGGGGGAGGGGGGGGGGAGGGGTGAGTGGGGCGGGGTGTGGGGCGGGGTGTGGGGCGGGGTGTGGGGCGGGGCTCGGGGGGGGTGGGGAGAGGTTATGGGGTTGGTTGTGGGGGGTGAGAAGATGTTATGGGGTTGGCTATGGGGCTGGCGGGAGGTTATGGGGCTGGGTGGGGGTCTAGCAACGAGTTATGGGGCTGGCTGTGGGGCTAAGGAGAAGCTATGGGGCTGGCGAGAGGTTATGGGGCTGGTTAGGGGTCTAAGAAAAAGTTATGGGGCTGGCTGTGGGGCTGGGGGGAGCTTATGGGGCTGGTTATGAGTCTTGAGAGCGGGTTGTGGGGCTGGGGGAGAGCTATGGGGCACGGTATGGGGGGGCTGTGGGGCTGGCAGCGGGCTGTGGGGCAGGTTATGGGGCAGGCTGTGGGGCTGGCTGTGGGGCTGGCTATGGGGGGGGCTGTGGGGCTGGGCTGGTTGTGGGGCAGGTTATGGGGCAGGCTGTGGGGCTGGTTGTGGGGCTGGCTGTGGGGCTGGCTATGGGGCGGGCGGTGGGGCTGGGCCGTTGTGGGGCTGGCTGTGGGGCGGGCTGTGGGGCTGGTAGCGGGCTGTGGGGCAGGTTATGGGGCGGGCTGTGGGGCTGGGCCGGTTGTGGGGCTGGCTGTGGGGTGGGCGGTGGGGCTGAACCGGTTGTGGGGCTAGCTGTGGGGCTGGCTATGGGGCGGGCGGTGGGGCTGGGCCGTTGTGGGGCTGGCTGTGGGGCGGGCGGTGGGGCTGGGGCCGGTTGTGGGGCAGGTTGTGGGGCTGGCAGCGGGCTGTGGGGCTGGGGCAGGTTGTGGGGCTGGCTATGGGGCGGGCTGTGGGGCTGGGCCGGTTGTGGGGCTGGCTGTGGGGCGGGCTGTGGGGCTGGGCCGGTTGTGGGGCAGGTTATGGGGCGGGCTGTGGGGCTGGGCCGGTTGTGGGGCTGGCTGTGGGGCGGGCTGTGGGGCTGGGGCCAGTTGTGGGGCAGGTTATGGAGCGGGCGGTGGGGCTGGGCCGTTGTGGGGCAGGTTATGGGGCGGGCTGTGGGGCTGGTTGTGGGGCTGGCTGTGGGGCTGGCTATAGGGCGGGCGGTGGGGCTGGGCCGTTGTGGGGCAGGTTATGGGGCGGGCTGTGGGACTGGGGCCGGTTGTGGGGCTGGCTATGGGGCCGGTTGTGGGGCTGGGGCCGGTTGTGGGGCAGGTTATGGGGCGGGCTGTGGGGCTGGGCCGGTTGTGGGGCTGGCTGTGGGGCGGGCTGTGGGGCTGGGGCCGGTTGTGGGGCAGGTTATGGAGCGGGCGGTGGGGCTGGGCCGTTGTGGGGCAGGTTATGGGGCGGGCTGTGGGGCTGAGCCGGTTGTGGGGCAGGTTATGGGGCGGGCTGTGGGGCTGGGCCGGTTGTGGGGCTGGCTGTGGGGCGGGCTGTGGGGCTGGGCCGGTTGTGGGGCTGGCTATGGGGCGGGCGGTGGGGCTGGGCCGGTTGTGGGGCTGGCTATGGAGCGGGCTGTGGGGCTGGCAGCGGGCTGTGGGGCAGGTTATGGGGCGGGCTGTGGGGCTGGGCCGGTTGTGGGGCAGGTTATGGGGCAGGTTGTGGGTCTCACCCGGCAGCAGCGGCTCCTGCTCCGCCATGGCTGCTGGGGGGAGGGGAGGAGGAGGCGCCCCGGGTCATGTGACCCCGCGCTCACGTGATCGCAGCGCACGTGACCTCGCGCGCACGTGACCGCGCCGCTGCCGCTGGGCGGGGGGGGGAGGGGAGGGGAGGGGAGGGGAGGGCAGCGCTGTGGGGCCGGAGCTGTGGGGCTGCCCCACGGCGCGGGGCTGGGAGGACGCGCGCCCCACAGCCCCGCCCCCCTGCCCCATAGCGCCTCCCGCTGCCCCATATCCCCTCTGCCCCACACCCCCGCCCCACATTTTCGTTCTCTTGCCCCATAGCGCCTCCCCTCCTGCCCCACATCCCCCCCTCCTGCCCCATAGCACCTCCCCGATTCTGCCCCACATCCCCCCTGCTTGTGCCCCACACCCCCCCTTCTGCCCCATGGCTCCTCCCGCTGCCCCACGTCTCTTCTGCCCCACACCCCCGCCCCACATTTTACTTCTTCTGCCCCATAGCGCCTCCTCTCCTGCCCCATAGCACCTCCCCTACTGCCCCACATCCCCCCCGCCCCATAGCACCTTCTCCATTCTGCCCCACATCCCCTCTCCTGCCCCATAGCACCTCCCCTCCTGCCCCACATCCCCTCTCCTGCCCCACAGCTCCTCCCGCTGCCCCACATTTTACCCCTCCTGCCCCATAGCACCCCCTCTCCTGCCCCATAGCACCTCCCCTCCTGCCCCACATCCCCCCCGCCCCATAGCACCTCTCCCATTCTGCCCCACATCTCCCCTCCTGCCCCATGGCTCCTCCCGCTGCCCCATGTCTCTTCTGCCCCACACCCCCGCCCCACATTTTACTTCTCCTGCCCCATAGCACCTCCCCCATTCTGCCCCACACCCTCCCCGCCCCATAGCACCTCCCCCATTCTGCCCCACATCCCCTCTCCTGCCCCATAGCACCTCCCCTCCTGCCCCACATCCCCCCCGCCCCATAGCACCTCCCCCATTCTGCCCCACACCCCCTCTCCTGCCCCATAGCACCTCCCCTCCTGCCCCACATCCCCTCTCCTGCCCCACAGCTCCTCCCGCTGCCCCACATTTTACTCCTCCTGCCCCATAGCACCCCCTCTCCTGCCCCATAGCACCTCCCCCATTCTGCCCCACATCCCCCCCGCCCCATAGCACCTCCCCCATTCTGCCCCACACCCCCCCTTCCTGCCCCACAGCTCCTCCCGCTGCCCCACATTTTACCTCTCCTGCCCCATAGCACCTCCCCTCCTGCCCCCCATCCCCCCGCCCCATAGCACCTCCCCCCTTCCTGCCCCACACCCCCCCTTCCTGCCCCACAGCACCTCCCCCATTCTGCCCCACACCCCCCCTTCCTGCCCCACAGCTCCTCCCGCTGCCCCACATTTTACCCCCCCCGCCCCACACCCCCCCACACCGGACGCCGTGGGGCTGGGCAGCGCCGCCGTTTATTGAGCCCCCGCCGGGGGTGGGTGGGCGCGGGGGGCGGGGCTATGGGGCGGGGCCGCGGGGCGTGGCCGCGGGGCGGGGCCGGGGGGCGGGGCCGGGGGGCGGGGCGCGGCAGAGCAGCAGGAAGTCGCGCAGGGCCCGCAGCAGGAAGGCCTCGGTGGCCCGCAGGAGGGCCAAGGCCTCGCGCCGCCGGCCCCACTCGCCGGGGGGGGGGGCGGGGCGGGGGGCGGGCGGCCGGGGGGGCTCCGGGGGCTCGCCCAGCTGGGGGAGGGGAGGGCGGGGATGGGGGGCGCCCCACCAGGGCCCCCCTCCCCCTCCCCCCCTCGGGGGACTCGGCCCCTTCCCCTCCCCCCCCCCCCCCGAGACCCCTGCCTGGGGACTCCACCCCCAAGAGCCCCGCCCCTCCCCCGCAGGCCCCTCCCCCCGCAGACCCCGCCCCCAGAGACCCCTCCCCCCGCGGACCCCGCCCCCCGAGACCCCCTGCCCTTCCCCCCACAGACACCTCCCCCCAGAAACCCCGCCCCCCGGGGACCGCCTGCCCCACCCCCCATAGGCCCCTCCCCCAAGATCCCCCCAAACCCCTCCCCCCCCAGACCCCGCCCCCGGGGTCCCCCACCCCTCCCCCCACAAGCCCCTCCCCCGCAGACCCCTCCCCCCGCAGACCCCGACCCCGGGATCCCCTGCCCCTCCCCCCCACAAGCCCCTCCCCCCCACAAACCCCTCCCCCGCAGACCCCTCCCCCACAGACCCCTCCCCCCGCAGACCCCGCCCCTCCCCCCGCAGACCCCTCCCCCCCAAACTCCTCCCCCCGCAGACCCCTCCCCCGCAGACCCCTCCCCCCGCAGACCCCGCCCCCGGGATCCCCCCCCATAGGCCCCTCCCCCCACAAGCCCCTCCCCCCGCAGACCCCGCCCCAGGGATCCCGGGACCCCCCGCAGGCCCCGCCCCCTCCCGAGGCCCCGCCCACCTCGCTGGCGATGGCCCGCCCCAGGTCGCGCAGGTCCCAGCGCAGCAGCGCCCCCCAGCGGCGGGTGCCGGCGCCACTCCCCAGCGCCCCCCAGCGGCCGCGCAGCGTCGCCAGGCGCCGCCCCAGCGCCCCCAAGCGCTGCCGGGCCTGGGGAGACCCGGGGAGCCCTGACCCACAGATCCTGCCCCATAGATCTGCCCCATAGAGCCCCGACCCATAGATCCTGCCCCATAGATCTGCCCCATAGAGCCCTAACCCACAGATCCTGCCCCATAGATCTGCCCCATAGATCCTGACCCATAGAGCCCTGACCCACAGAGCCCTGACCCACGGATCCTGCCCCATAGATCTGCCCCATAGATCCTGACCCATAGAGCCCTGACCCATAGATCCTGCCCCATAGACCTGCCCCATAGAGCCCTGACCCATAGATCCTGCCCCATAGATCTGCCCCATAGATCTGCCCCATAGAGCCCCGACCCATAGATCCTGCCCCATAGATCTGCCCCATAGATCCTGACCCATAGAGCCCTGACCCACAGAGCCCTGACCCACAGATCCTGCCCCATAGATCCTGACCCACAGAGCCCTGACCCATAGAGCCCCGACCCATAGATCCTGCCCCATAGATCCTGACCCATAGATCCTGACCCACAGAGCCCTGACCCATAGATCCTGACCCATAGAGCCCTGACCCACGGATCCTGCCCTATAGATCTGCCCCATAGATCCTGACCCACAGAGCCCTGACCCACGGATCCTGACCCATAGATCTGCCCCATAGATCCCCAACCCATAGATCCTGCCCCATAGATCCTGACCCATAGAGCCCTGACCCACAGAGCCCTGACCCACGGATCCTGCCCCATAGATCTGCCCCATAGATCTGCCCCATAGAGCCCCGACCCATAGATCCTGCCCCATAGATCCTGCCCCATAGAGCCCTGACCCACAGAGCCCTGACCCACGGATCCTGCCCCATAGATCTGCCCCATACAGCCTTGCCCCACAGAGCCCTGACCCATAGAACCCTGCCCCATAGATCTGCCCCATAGATCCTGCCCCACAGAGCCCTGCCCCATGGATCCCGCCCTGCAGATCCCCAGACCCATGGATCCCCAAACCCACAGACCCCACCCCATGGATGCCCCCCATAGACCCCTGAACCTATAGACCCTGCCCCATGGATCCCACCCCGTGGATCCCCAGACCCACAGGCCCTGCCCCATAGATCCCCCACAGAGACACCCCTGCCCCATAGCTGCCCCACAGAGCTCCCTGAGGTCACCTCTGCCCCATAGCACCCCCCACCCTGCCCCACAGGACCCTTCATAGCCCCCCACCCTGCCCCATAGCACTCCCCCTGCCCCCCAGCCCCCCCATAGGACCCCCCCAGCCCCATAGGACGCTCATAGCCCCCTCCCCCTGCCCCATAGGATCCTCCCCCTGCCCCCCAGTCCCCCCCAGCCCCATAAAAACCCCATAGCCCCCTCCCCCTGCCCCATAGCACTCGCCCTTGCCCCACAGAACCCCCACAGGACTCCCCCTGCCCCATAGCACCCCCCGCCTCCTCCCCCTGCCCCACAGCCCCCCTATATATCCCTCCCAGCTCCCCCCCCCCGGCCCCATAGGACCCCCATAGCCCCCCCACCCTGCCCCATAGCACCCCCCCAGCCCCATAGGTCCCCCATAGCCTCCCCCCCCAGCCCCACAGGACCCCCCCAGCCCCATAGAACACTCATAGCTCCCTCCCCCTGCCCCATAGCACCCCTATATGACCCCCCCCCAGCTCCCCCCCGGCCCCATAGAACCCTTGCAGCCCCCTCACCCTGCCCCATAGGACCCCCCTCAGCCCCACAGGACCCCCATAGCCCCCCCCACCCTGCCCCATAGCACCCCCCCAGCCCCATAGGTCCCCCATAGCCCCCCCCCGCCCCACAGGACCCCCATAGCCCCACCCCCCAGCCCCATCGATCCCCCCCAGCCCCCCCCACCCTGCCCCATAGCCCCCCCCCAGCCCCATAGCACCCCCCCCAGCCCCACAGCCCCCCTCCCCCTGCCCCATAGCCCCCCCCAGCCCCACAGGACCCCCATAGCCCCCCCCACCCTGCCCCATAGCACGCCCCCAGCCCCATAGGTCCCCCATAGCCCCCCCCACCCTGCCCAATAGCCCCCCCCAGCCCCACAGCCCCCCTCCCCCTGCCCCATAGCACCCCCCCAGCCCCATAGGTCCCCCATGGCCCCCCCACAGCCCCATAGGACCCCCACAGCACCGCCCCCAGCCCCATAGATCCCCCATAGCCCCCCCCACCCTGCCCCATAGCACCCCCCCAGCCCCATAGGTCCCCCATAGCCCCCCACCCCCACCCCCTAGCACCCCCCCAGACCCACAGGACCCCCATAGCCCCACCCCCCAGCCCCATCGATCCCCCCCAGCCCCCCCCACCCTGCCCCATAGCACCCCCCCAGCCCCATAGGTCCCCCATAGCCCCCCCCAGCCCCATAGCACCCCCCCCAGCCCCCCTCCCCCTGCCCCATAGCCCCCCCCCAGCCCCACAGGACCCCCATAGCCCCCCCCACCCTGCCCCATAGCACGCCCCCAGCCCCATAGGTCCCCCACAGCCCCCCCCCCCGCCCAATAGCCCCCCCCAGCCCCATAGCACCCCCCCCAGCCCCACAGCCCCCCTCCCCCTGCCCCATAGCACCCCCCCAGCCCCATAGGTCCCCCATGGCCCCCCCACAGCCCCATAGGACCCCCACAGCACCGCCCCCAGCCCCATAGATCCCCCATAGCCCCCCCCACTCTGCCCCATAGCACCCCCCCAGCCCCACAGGACCCCCATAGCCCCCCCCACCCTGCCCCATAGCACCCCCCCAGCCCCACAGGACCCCCATAGCCCCCCCCACCCTGCCCCATAGCACCCCCCCAGCCCCACAGGACCCCCATAGCCCCCCCCACCCTGCCCCATAGCACCCCCCCAGCCCCACAGGACCCCCATAGCCCCCCCCCCAGCCCCCCTCCCCCTGCCCCATAGCCCCCCCCACAGCCCCCCCCCCCCCCCGCCCCATAGCACTCCCCCTGCCCCACAGAACCCCTCCCCGTACCGTCAGCGCCATCCAGTCGCGGGCCGGGATGCTGACCACCAAGGGGTGCCCGGGGGGGGGCGAGAGATGCAGCCGGGCCCCCGCCAGCCGCTCCGCCACCTGCCCCGGGGAGGGGGAACGACAGGGACACCGGTCACGGGGGACAGGGACACCCGGTGTCGTCCCCCACCCCCCCCCCCGGTCCCCCGCCGGTCCCTCACGTATCGCTCCGCCAGCTCCCGCGTCTCCCACAGCAGCCGCCGCAGAGCCGCAGCCCCCCCCGGGGCCCTTCGGAGGCCGGGACCGGGACCGGGAGGAGGAGGAGGAGGCTCAGCCCGGCCCAGGTCGCCCCCCCGCAACCCCCATGGCCCCGCTCCCGTTCCCGGTTCCCGGCGGCGGTTTCGTTATCGGGGCTCCCCCGGGGGAGCCCCGGGAAAACCCCGGCTTCCCCCTTCAGGGGAGAGGGGGCGGGGACCGCCCGTGAGGCGGCGGCCAATGGGAGGGAGGGGTGAGGCGGCGGTAGCCAATGGGAAAGGGGGGCGCGGAGAGCGGGGCCAATAGGGAGGCGGAGGCGGCGGGGACTACGACTCCCGGCGGGCAGCGCGGCGGGGCGCAGCGCGCACGCGCGAGGGCGGGCGGCGCCTGGGGCGCACGCGCGGCGGGGGAGGCAGGGGGCTCTACGCACGCGCAGTGCAGAGGGGGAGGCGGTGCCGGCGCACGGGCGGCGGGGCTGGGCGGGAAGGCGGGGGCTGGGCGCATGCGCAGTGCGGTGGGGGGGGGGGAAGCGGCGCCGGCGCATGCGCAGAGGGGCGTCGCGCAGGTCTGAGGGAGCCGCCGCCATTTTGGCGGGGGGGGGGGGGGGGTGTGTGTGTCTCCCTTTATTTCTCCTTCTCCCAGCCCCGCCGCCGCCATGGCGCTGGTCTCGGCCGACTCCCGCATCGCGGAGCTGCTGGGGGAGCTGCACCAGCTCATCAAGCAGACGCAGGTAGCGGGGCGAGGGGGGGGGGGGGCAGCGGCTGAGCGGCGACCCCCCCCCCCCCTTCCCTCTTTCCCCTTCCCCTCACCGCCTTCTCCCTCTGCCCTCGCCCCGTTGCCGGCAGGAGGAGCGCTCCCGCAGCGAGCACAACCTGGTCAACATCCAGAAAACCCACGAGCGGATGCAGACGGAGAACAAGAGTGAGGGGGAATTGGGGGGGCACCGGGGGTTTGGGGGGACCCCCCCCCCAATCTCCCTCTGACCCCCCCCCCCCCCTCTGCCCCCTCAGTCTCCCCCTACTACCGGACCAAGCTGCGGGGCCTCTACACCACGGCCAAAGCCGACGCGGAGGCCGAGTGCAAGTAGGGTGTCCCCCCACCCCTTCTCACCCCACGTACCCCAAAATTCCCCTTTTTCACCCCAAGCCCGGGCTCGGTAGCCCCCAAGTTTGTCTTTTTCACCCCAAACTCAAGCTCGTTAAGTACAAAGTTCTCCCTTTTGACACCAATGGTTATTTTGCCGCCCCGAAATCCCCCCTTGCCGCCCCGAAATCCCCCCTTGCCGCCCCAAAATCCCCTTTTTTCACCACAAAACGGGCCTTCTTAGTGGTAAAATCCCCCTTTTTCAGCGCATCTCTCTCTTTTTCACCACAAAAATTCCCGCTTTTCATCACAAAAACCCCCGGCTTTCACCACAAAACCCCCCCTTTTTTCAGCAAAAGCGCTTTTTGCAGCCCAAACCCACCTTTTTCACCCCAAATCCCCCTTTTTCATCCCCCACATCCCCATCTCTTAATCCCAGGCCCCCCCAAATCCCCCTTTTTATCCCCCCAAACCCCGTTTTTCACCCTAAATCCCTTTTTTAACACCAAATCATTATTTATTAACTCTTTAACTCCTCGTGTCGCCTTCCAACCCCCCTTGATCCCCCCACCCCCCATTTTTAACCCCAAATCCCCCGTTTTCGCCGCAAAATCTCCCCTCCCCCCCCCCAATCCCCCCTTTTCACCACAAAATCGGCCTTTTTCACCCCATCTCTCTCTTTTTTGCCGCAAATCCCCCTTTTTCAGCTCAAATCCCCCTTTTTATCCCCCAAGACCCCATTTTTTCACCTAAATGCTTCTTTTAACACTAAATCATCATTTATTAAGTCCTCAATCCCCCATTTTCGCCCCCGAATCCCCCGGTTTTGCCCCCAAATCTCCCTTTTTTGCTGCAAAATCCCCCCTTTTCACTACAAAATTGGCGTTTTTCATCCCATACCCCCCTTTTTTGCCACCCCCCCCCCTTTTTATCTCCCCAAACCGCCTTTTTCATGCTAAATCCTCTTTTTAATGATAAATTATCATTTATTAAGTCTTTCAGTCCTCGTGTCTGCCCCCAAACCCCCCTTTATCCTCCCCAAACCCCCCTTTATTCCCCCATTTCCCCCCCAAACCCCATTTTTCATGGTAAATCCTCTTTTTTAATGACAAATTATCATTTATTAATTGTTTCAGTCCTTGTGTCTCCCCCCAAACCCCACTTTTTCCCCCCATTTCCCCCCAAACCCCATTTTTCATGGTAAATCCCCTTTTTTAATGACAAATTATCACTTATTAATTGTTTCAGTCCTTGTGTCCCCCCCCAAACCCCCTTTATCCCCCCCAAACCCCCTTTATCCCCCATTTTCCCCCTAAACCCCATTTTTCATGGGAAATCCCCTTTTTTAATGCCAAGTCATTGTTTATTAATTCTTTCAGTCCTTGTGTCTCCCCCCAAACCCCACTTTTTCCCCCCCAAACCCCACTGTTTCCCCCCGTTTCCCCCCAAACCCCATTTTTCATGGTAAATCCCCTTTTTTAATGATAAATTATCATTTATTAACTGTTTTAGTCCTTGTGTCTCCCCCAAACCCCCCCCTTTATCCCCCCCAAACCCCCCTTTGTCCCCCCAAACCCCCTCCTTTATCCCCCTATTTCCCCCCAAACCCCATTTGTCATGCTAAATCCTTTTTATAATGCCAAATTATAATTTATTAACTTTTTCAGTCCTTGTGTCTGCCCCCAAACCCCCCTTTATCCCCCCAAACCCCCCTTTATCCCCCCATTTCCCCCCCAAACCCCATTTTTCATGGTAAATCCCCTTTTTTAATGACAAATTATCACTTATTAATTGTTTCAGTGCTTATGTCCCCCCCTTTATCCCCCCATTTCCCCCCCAAACCCCATTTTTCATGGGAAATCCCTTTTTTTTAATGACAAATTATCAGTTATTAATTGTTTCAGTCCTTGTGTCCCCCCCCAAACCCCCCTTTATCCCCCCCAAACCCCCCTTTATCCCCCCATTTCCCCCCCAAACCCATTTTTCATGGTAAATCCCCTTTTTTAATGACAAATTATCACTTATTAATTGTTTCAGTGCTTATGTCCCCCCCTTTATCCCCCCATTTCCCCCCCAAACCCCATTTTTCATGGGAAATCCTTTTTTTTAATGACAAATTATCAGTTATTAATTGTTTCAGTCCTTGTGTCCCCCCCCAAACCCCCCTTTATCCCCCCCAAACCCCCCTTTATCCCCCCTTATCCCCCCCAAACCCCCCTTTATCCCCCCAAACCCCCCCTTCCCCCCCCCCCCCAGCCCCCTGTTTCCCCTCACGTTTGGGGGTTCCCTCCCCAGCATCCTCCGCAAGGCGCTGGACAAAATCGCCGAGATCAAGTCTCTGCTGGAGGAGCGCCGCATCGGTAACGCCGCGGGGAGGGGGCCGGGACCCAAAAACCGGGGTACACCCCCCCCCCCCCCCCCCCCCCCAAATTTAACTTTGGGGGAGGGGGAGGGAGCCCCAAAATTAACCCCTACATTTAACAGCCGCTAAAATCGCGGGGATCTACAGCGAAGCGGAGCCCCCCCGAAAAACGATGCGGCGCGGGGTGCTGATGACGCTGCTGCAGCAGTCGGCCATGACGCTGCCGCTCTGGATCGGCAAGCCGGGCGAGAAGTGAGGGCGCGGCGGGGATTTATTTTTTGGGGGGAGGTTTGGGGGGGGTTTTTTTGGGGTGTCGCTGAATTGCGGGGGGGTGGGTGGGGGGGCGGCGTACCCCCTTTTTGCAGGCCCCCCCCGTTGTGCGGCGCGGTGCCGGCGGCGGGAGATTACGTGGCCAAGCCCGGCGACAAGGTGGCGGCGCGGGTGAAGGCGTTGGAGGGGGACGAGCAGTGGATTTTGGCCGAGGTCGTCAGCTACAGCCACGCCGCCAACAAGTGGGCACCCCCCAAATTTTCCCTGCGCCCCCCCAAATTTTCCCTCCGCCCCCCAATTTTCCCTACGCCCCAAAAAATGCCGCTCTTCTGGGCCGCCAAAATGGCTGCCGGGGCCTCCAAAATGGCGGCTGGCGGTGTCAAAATGGCAGCCCGCGCTCCCCAAAATGGCCCCCTGCACCCCAAAATGGGTTCCTACACCCCAAAAATAGTGTTGTGTACCCCAAAAATGGCCCCCTGCGCCCCAAAAATGGCCCCCTGCGCCCCAAAAATGGCCCCCTGCGCCCCAAAAATAGTGATCTGTGCCCCAAAAATGGCTCCCTGCACCCCAAAAATGGCCCCCTGCGCCCCAAAATGGCTCCCTGCACCCCAAAAATAGTGATCTGTGCCCCAAAATGTGTCCCTGCACCCCAAAAATGACCCCCTTCCCCCCCAAAATAGCACTGCGTACCCCCAAAATGGCTCCTCGTGCCCCAAAATGGCTCCCTGCGCCCCAAAACCAGCGCCCTGCGCCCCAAAACCGGCCCCCCCGCGCCCCACCTCCCATTTTCCTCCCTCTTGCCCCCCCCCGAGCCCCCCAACCCCCCCCCCCGAGCCCCCTGCACCCCCTTTTTTGACGCCTCCCCCCCCCAAATTTCATCTTCAATCGCCCGCGCCCCCGTTTCCTCCCCCCTGCGCCCCAACTTTCTCCCCCCCGCGCCCCCCTTTCTGCCCCTGCGCCCCCGCTTCACCCCCCGTACCCCAATTTTCCTCCCCCACCCCCCCATTTCTCCCCCTGCACCCCAATTTTTTACCCCCGCCCCCCATTTCCCCCCCGTACCCCAATTTCCTCCCCCTGCCCCCCCTTTTCTGCTCCTGCACCCCCAATTTCCCCCTCAATTCCCCCCCAAATTCTCCCTCTGCCCCCCTATTTCACCCCAATTCCCCCCCTGCCCCACAATTTGCCCCCCAATTCCCCCCCGCTCCCCAATTTCCCCCCCGTACCCCCAATTTGCCTCCTAATTCCCCCCATTTCACCCCCAATTTGCCCCTGCCCCCCAATTCTGCCCCCAATTCCCCCCCGCCCCCCAATTTCCCCCCCAAATTCCCCCCCCCACACCCCCATTTCATCCCCAATTGCCCCCCTGCCCCCCAATTGCCCCCCCAATTGCCCCCAATTCCCCCCCCACACCCCAATTTCCCCCCCTGCCCCCCAATTTGCCCCCCAATTCCCCCCCTGCACTCCCAATTCCCCCGCCAATTCCCCCCCGCCCCCTACTTCCCCCCTCAAATCCCCCCCTGCCCCCCCAATTCCCCCACACCCCCAATTCCCCCGTACCCCCAATTTGCCCCCAATTCCCCCCATTTCACCCCCAATTCCCCCCAAATCCCCCCCAATTGCCCCCAATTCTCCCCCAAATTCCCCCTGCCCCCCAATTTCCCCCCCACGCCCCAATTCCCCCCCATTTCACCCCTAATTCCCCCCCAATTCCCCCCCAATCCCTCCCCACACCCCCATTTCCCCCCCAATTCCCCCCCAATTGCCCCCGATTCCCCCCCAATTCCCCCCCCACACCCCAATTTCCCCCCCAATTCTCCCCCAATTCCCCCCCCGGCCCAAATCCCCCCCTGCCCCCCAATTGCCCCCCCAATTCCCCCCCCCACGCCCCAATTCCCCCCCCAAACCCCCCCTCACCCCCCTTTCTCCCCCCCCCAGGTACGAAGTGGACGACATCGACGAAGAAGGCAAAGAGTGAGTGTGCACCCCCCCCCCCCCCCAAAACCCCCCCGAACCCCCCCAAACCCCCTCCCCACACCCCCCCCACCCCCCAAACTCCCCCAAACCCACCCCCCAAACCTCCCCCACCCCCCCCACCCCCCCCACACCCCAAACTCCCCCCAAACCCCCCCCCACACCCCCCCAAACCCCCAACCCCCCCCAACCCCCCCCAACCCCCCCCAAACCCCCTCCCCGCACCCCCCAAACCCCCCCCAACCCCCCCACACCGCTCCCACACCCCAAAGCCCCCCAAACCCACCCCCCAAACCTCCCCACACCCCCCCCAAACCCCCTCCCCACACCCCCCAAACCCCCACCCCCCACACCCCCCCAAACCCCCCCCAAACCCCCTCCCCACACCCCCCCCATACCCCCCCAGCCCCCAAACCCCTCCAAACCCCCCCCACACCCCCTCCCCACACCCCCCCAGCCCCCAAAGCCCCCCAACCCCCCCCCACCCCCCCCCACCCCCCAAAACCCCCCCAAACCCCCTCCCCACACCCCCCCACCCCCCAAACCCCCTCCCCACACCCCCCCCATACCCCCCCAGCCCCCAAACCCCTCCAAACCCCCCCCACACCCCCTCCCCACACCCCCCCAGCCCCCAAAGCCCCCCAACCCCCCCCCACCCCCCCCACCCCCCAAAACCCCCCCAAACCCCCTCCCCCACACCCCCCCACCCCCCAAACCCCCCTCCCCACACCCCCCCCATACCCCCCCAGCCCCCAAACCCCTCCAAACCCCCCCCACACCCCCTCCCCACACCCCCCCAGCCCCCCAAAGCCCCCCAACCCCCCCCACACCCCCCCCACCCCCCAAAACCCCCCCAAACCCCCACCCCCCACACCCCCCCAAAACCCCCCAAACCCCCTCCCCACACCCCCCCCATACCCCCCCAGCCCCCAAACCCCTCCAAACCCCCTCCCCACACCCCCCCAAACCCCCTCCCACACCCCTCCCACACCCCTCCCACACCCCAAACCCCCCCCAAACCCCCCCCCCCAATTGCCGCCGCCGCCCGCAGGCGGCACACGCTGAGCCGGCGCCGCATCATCCCGCTGCCGCAGTGGAAAACCAACCCCGAGAGCGACCCCGAGGCGCTGTTCCAGCGGGAGCAGCTGGTGCTGGCGCTCTACCCCCAGACCACCTGCTTCTACCGCGCCCTCATCCACGCCCCGCCCCAGCGCGTGAGTCAGCCCCCCCCCCCCCCCCCCCCCGGGCAAAGGGGGGGACCCCCAATTTGGGGAGGGGGCTCTGGAGTTGGGGGGGGGGGCCCGGAACCTTTGGGGGGGGTCCTTGGAGTGTTTTGGGGGGTCCTTGGAGTGTTTTGGGGGGGTCTCTGGAGTTTCGGGGGGTCCTTGGTGTTTTGGGGAGGGGTCCCTGGAAGTTTGGGGGGGTTTCTGGAGTGTTTTGGGGGGGTCCCTGGAATTTTGGGGGGGTCCCTGGAATTTTGGGGGGGTCCTTGGAGTTTTTTGGGGGGGTCTCTGGAGTTTTGGGGAGGGGTCTCTGGAGTGTTTTGGGGGGGTCCTTGGAGTGTTT
>NW_027445539.1:0-43649 GCF_035582795.1 Mycteria americana | reverse complement strand
TGCTGTCAGGACAACCAACAGCAGCCATCTTGCTCGCTGTCGAGACAACCAATAGCAGCCATCTTGATCTCAACCACCGCTCAACAACAGCCACCCTGTTGCAGGGCAGCCATCTTGCTCCTTATCCACACAACCAACGGCAGCCATCTTGACAGGCAGCCTGGCGGCCATCTTGGCCTCCCCCTACATCACCCAACCTACCTACGAAACCCCCAAAAACACCTAAAAAAACCCCCAAACAACACAAACCCCACTTGGCCACCACCAAAACGAGCCCCGAATCGGCACTCCTAAGCAAAGGACGGGCAAATTTTGGGGCAAAAACGTGAGCATTTGGGGGTGAGGGGAGGAAGGGGGGAAGCAGGGGCCCTACCGCACCGTTTAATATATATATAATATAAAAAATATCTATGTACATTTATTATTCTTATATTAGGAGCATCTGGAGGGGTGGGTTGGGGGGGGGGGATTAGACCCGACTCAAGGGGCGAAGGCGGCACGGGGATATTGGGGGGCTACGGGGGGCGGGTCAGTCGCGATTGATGCGGAGGCGGAAGGCGACGCGGCCGGCGAATTTGTCGCGCTCGTCGTCGGTGCGGAGGCCGGCGGCGTTGAGGCGGCACTCGACGTGGTGCTCCACGTTGGCCGTGGCGTTGGCGAACTGCACGGCCACCACCGGCTGCGTGTAATTCACCTGCGGCAAAGGGACCCGGGCGTCGGGTGTGGCCCGAAACCCCTCCCCCACACACCCCCCCCTCCCCCCCATTCCCACGGACTCAGGTATTTGGGGGGGACCCAGGGACAACCCCCCCCCCCCTTCTTCCCGGGGTGACCCTAACATCTGGGTACCCCCCACCCTAAGGCACCCAAGCATTCCCTCACCCCCCCAAAGGGGTCCCCAAGGGAAATTAAGGGACCCCAACCCCCCCCCCAAAGGGGTCCCCAAGAGAATTTAAGGGACCCCAATCCCCCCCCTCCAAAGGGGTCCCCAAGGGAATTTAAGGGACCCCAATCCCCCCCCCCCCCCAATGGGGTCCCCAAGGGAATTTAAGGGGTCCCCAAGGGAATTTAAGGGACCCCCAATCCCCCCCCCCCAATGGGGGTCCCCAAGGGAATTTAAAGGGACCCCAATCCCCCCCCCCCCCCAATGGGGTCCCCAAGGGAATTTAAGGGACCCCAATCCCCCCCCCCCAAAGGGGTCCCCAAGGGAATTTAAGGGGTCCCCAAGGGAATTTAAGGGACCCCCAATCCCCCCCCCCCAATGGGGTCCCCAAGGGAATTTAAGGGACCCCAATCCCCCCCCCCCAAAGGGGTCCCCAAGGGAATTTAAGGGGTCCCCAAGGGAATTTTAAGGGACCCCCAATCCCCCCCCCCCCAATGGGGTCCCCAAGGGAATTTAAGGGACCCCAATCCCCCCCCCCCAAAGGGGTCCCCAAGGGAATTTAAGGGGTCCCCAAGGGAATTTAAGGGACCCCCAATCCCCCCCCCCCAAGGGATCCCCAAGGGAATTTAAGGGGTCCCCAAGGGAATTTAAGGGGACCCCACCCCCCCCCAATGGGGTCCCCAAGGGAATTTAAGGGACCCCAATCCCCCCCCCACCCCAAAGGGGTCCCCAAGGGAATTTAAGGGACCCCAATCCCCCCCCCCAATGGGGTCCCCAAGGGAATTTAAGGGGTCCCCAAGGGAATTTAAGGGACCCCAATCCCCACCCCCCACCCCCAAAGGGTCCCCAAGGGAATTTAAGGGACCCCCACCCCCACCCCCCCCCCCCCCCCGCAGTGGTCTGGGGGACCCAGGCCCCTCACTCCCCCCCCCTCCCCCAAGGGAACCCAGGGATTTGGGGGCTCCCTACCCCCCTCCAAAGGGGACCCAAGTGTCTGGGACCCCCCCCACCACACACCCCCCACCCTCCCCGGGGTGGGGGGGGGTGGGGGGGGGGACACGCAGGGGTCCGGCTCACGTGGACTCTCTTGCCGTAGTAGGGGAAGTACATGAGGTCGATGGAGCCATTGGGGGGGAAGAGCTGGAGGGGGCCCAGGAGGGCGGCGTCCTCCTCCCGCTGGGGGGGGGGGACACACATGGATGTCCCCCCCCTGCCCCATATGGGGGGACACACACACACACACACTCCCACCTACCCCCCCAAAATACTCCCTTACATCACCCCCCCCTTAAATACCTCCCCACACAGATCCCCCCCCCCCCAAGGACCTCCCCCCTTAAATACCCCCCCCCACGAAGACCTCCCCTCCCCTGATACCCCCCCATGGGACCCCCCCTAAATGCCCCCCAAATACCCCCCCCCAAAATAGCCCCCCTTAAATACCTCTCCTTAAATACACCCCCCCCCGAAGACCTCCCCTCCCCAGATACCCCTCATGGGACCTCCCTAAATGCCCCCCAAATACCCCCCCCAAAATACCCCCCCCAAAATACCACCCCCAAAATACCCCCCCCAAAATACTCCCCCTTAAATCCCCCCCCCCATATCCCCCCCAAGGACCTCCCCCTAAATACCCCCCCCCAAAGACCTCCCCTCCCCAGATACCCCCCATGGGACCCCCTAAATGCCCCCCAAATACCCCCCCCAAAATACCCCCTCCAAAATACCCCCCCCATTAAATACCTCCCCCTTAAATCCCCCCCCCAGGACCTCCCCCTTAAATACCCCCCCCAAAGACCTCCCCTCCCCAGATACCCCCCATGGGACCCCCTAAATGCCCCCCAAATACCCCCCCCCCAAATACCCCCCTTAAATACCTCCCCCTTAAATGCCCCCCCCAAGGACCTCCCCCCTTAAATACCCCCCCCCCGAAGACCTCCCCTCCCCAGATCCCCCCCATGGGACCCCCTAAATCCCCCCCAAATACCCCCCCCCCCAAAATACCCCCCCAAAAATACCCCCCCTTAAATACCCCCCCCCACAGATCCCCCCCCAAGGACCTCCCCCTTAATACCCCCCCCGCGAAGACCTCCCCTCCCCAGATACCCCTCATGGGACCCCCCTAAATGTCCCCCAAATAGCCCCCCAAAATACCCCCCCCAAAATACCCCCCCTAAATACCCCCCTAAATACCCCCCCTAAATACTCCACAGACCCCCCCCCGCACCTTAAATACCCCCCCCAAATATTCCCTCCTACCCCCCCCCATATAGCCCCCTATACCCCTCCCGGCACCCCCATATCCCCCCCTCACCCCCCCAATACCCCCAAGGACCCCCCCCTATGCCCATCCCCTCCTTCAGGACCCCCCCCCCTTTAAATGCCCCCCCCCCCGCCCCCAGGACCCCCCTTTCCCAGATACCCCCCCCCACCCCCCCCCACATATCCCCCGGGGACCCCAAGACACCCCCCCACTGGGGACCCCCCCAAATACCCCCTGGGTTCCCCCAAATACCCCCTTGGTGCCCCCCCCCCAACCCCCCCCCGATGCCCCCCAAAACCCCCTGGGACCCCCATATCGCCCCCCCCCCCAGTGCCTCCCAGTGCTCCCAGTTTGGCCCAGTGCCCCACCAGTCCCCTTACGCTGGCGGCCGTCTGTCCCTGCACCCCGCGGCCAGAAAGAGAGAGAACGTCAACGGCACGGGGACGGGGGGGGGGGACACGGGATGAGGACGTTGGGGACATTGGGGACAGGGACATTGGGGACATGGCGTGGGGACAGCAGGGACATGGGACGGGGGGACACAGGACAGGGAGAGCGGGGACACATGGGGACATTGGGGACATGGCGTGGGGACATTGGGGACAGCAGGGACACGGACAGGGACAAGGGACACAGGACAGGGAGAGCAGGGACATATGGGGACATTGGGGACATGGCGTGGGGACATTGGGGACATTTAGGGACATGGGACGGGGACAAGGGGACACGGGACAGGGAGAGCGGGGACACATGGGGACATTGGGGACATGGCGTGGGGGACATTGGGGACAGCAGGGACATGGGACGGGGGGACACAGGACAGGGAGAGCGGGGACATATGGGGACATTGGGGACATGGCGTGGGGACATTGGGGACAGCAGGGACATGGGACAGGGACAAGGGGACACAGGACAGGGAGAGCAGGGACATATGGGGACATTGGGGACATGGCGTGGGGACATTGGGGACAGCAGGGACATGGGACGGGGACAAGGGGACACAGGACAGGGAGAGCAGGGACACATGGGGACATTGGGGACATGGCGTGGGGACATTGGGGACAGCGGGGACATGGGACGGGGACAAGGGGACACAGGACAGGGAGAGCGGGGACACATGGGGACATTGGGGACATGGCGTGGGGACATTGGGGACAGCGGGGACATGGGACAGGGACAAGGGGACACAGGACAGGGAGAGCAGGGACATATGGGGACATTGGGGACATGGCGTGGGGACATTGGGGACAGCAGGGACATGGGACAGGGGGGACACATGGGGACATTGGGGACATGGCGTGGGGACATTGGGGACAGCGGGGACATGGGACAGGGGACAAGGGGACACAGGACAGGGAGAGCGGGGACACATGGGGACATTGGGGACATGGCATGGGGACATTGGGGACAGCGGGGACATGGGACAGGGGGGACACAGGACGGAGAGCGGGGACATATGGGGACATTGGGGACATGGCGTGGGGACATTGGGGACAGCGGGGACACGGGACAGGGACAAGGGGACACAGGACAGGGAGAGCAGGGACATATGGGGACATTGGGGACATGGCGTGGGGACATTGGGGACAGCAGGGACGCAGCATGGGGACATCAGGGGACAGGGGACATTGAGGACAGCAGGGACATGGCCTGGGGACATCGGGGACACGGCATGGGGACATCGGGGACATGGCAGGGGACATTGGGGACATGGCAGGGGACACGGCATGGGGACATTGGGGACATGGCGTGGGGACACGGCAGGGACACAGCAGGCTTGGGGACACAGCGGGGGTCAGGGGGGGACACGGCAGGATTTTGGGGTGAAACCAGCAGGTTTTGGGGCATCCAGCAGGATTTTGGGGTGAATCTAGCAGATTTTGGAGCACCCAGCAGGATTTTGGGGTGAAACCAGCAGGTTTTGGGGCACCCAGCGGATTTTGGGGTGAATCCAGCCTATTTTGGGGCAAAACAGCAGGTTTTGGGGCACCCAGCAGGATTTTGGGGTGAATCCAGCAGGTTTTGGGGCACCCAGCGGGATTTTGGGGTGAAACCAGCCTATTTTGGGGCAAAACTAGCACATTTTGGAGCACCCAGCAGGATTTTGGGGTGAATCCAGCAGGTTTTGGGGCACCCAGCGGGATTTTGGGGTGAATCCAGCCTATTTTGGGGCAAAACCAGCAGGTTTTGGGGCACCCAGCAGGATTTTGGGGTGAATCCAGCAGATTTTGGAGCACCCAGCAGGATTTGGGGTGAAACCAGCAGGTTTTGGGGCACCCAGCAGGATTTTGGGGTGAATCCAGCAGATTTTGGAGCACCCAGCAGGATTTGGGGTGAAACCAGCAGGTTTTGGGGCACCCAGCAGGATTTTGGGGTGAATCTAGCAGATTTTGGGGCCCCCAGCAGGATTTGGGGTTAAACCAGCAGGTTTTGGGGCACCCAGCGGGATTTTGGGGTGAATCCAGCCTATTTTGGGGCAAAACCAGCAGGTTTTGGGGCACCCAGCAGGATTCCGGGGTGAAACTATCAGGTTTTGGGGCATCCAGCGGGATTTGGGGTGAAACCAGCAGGTTTTGGGGTATCCAGCAGGATTTTGGGGTGAATCTAGCAGATTTTGAAGCACTCATCAGGATTTTGGGGTGAAACCAGCAGATTTTGGGGCCCCCAGCAGGATTTTGGGGTGAAACTATCAGGTTTTGGGGCACCCAGCAGGATTTTGGGGTGAATCCAGCAGATTTTGGGGCAAAACTAGCAGATTTTGGAGCACCCAGCAGGATTTTGGGGTGAAACCAGCAGCTTTTGGGGTACCCAGCAGGATTTTGGGGTGAAACCAGCAGATTTTGGGGCAAAACTAGCAGATTTTGGAGCACCCAGCAGGATTTTGGGGTGAAACCAGCAGGTTTTGGAGCACCCAGCAGGATTTTGGGGTGAAACCAGCAGGTTTTGGGGTACCCAGCAGGATTTTGGGGTGAAACTAGCAGATTTTGGGGTGAATCCAGCCTATTTTGGGGCAAAACTAGCAGATTTTGGGGCCCCCAGCAGGATTTTGGGGTGAAACCAGCAGGTTTTGGGGTGAAACCAGCAGATTTTGGGGTGAAACCAGCCTATTTTGGGGGTGCTACGGGGACCCCCCCTTACCAGGTTGTCCTTCACCCGGGGCCGCTGGGGAGAGACAAGAGAGAGTGAGGGGGGGACGTTGGGGACATTTGGGGACACCGATGTGACCGTGGGGGGGGGGACACACGACATTGGGGGGACACCCCCAAGGTGACATTGGGGACGCTGAGGGGACACAGATGGGGACACCGGGGGTGGCATGGAGGGACACAGCTGACGTTGGGGGGGGGACACTGGGGACACTGGGGGGACACAGATGGGGACAGGGATACACCGGAGGTGACACGGGGGACGTACAAGCTGGGGACACGAGGGGGTGACACGGTGACACGGATGACACTGGGGGGACAAAGGGGGACACTGGAAGTGACGCGGGGGACGCAGGAACACTGGAGGTGACAGGGGGACACTGCGGGTGACAAGGGGACACGGAGGACGTGGGGACATATCGGGGACACATGGGGACACTGGGGGTGACGGGGGACACTTGGGGACACTGGAGGTGACAGGGGGACAAGTGGGGACACTGGGGGACACTGGAGGTGACGGGGGGACACGTGGGTGACACATGGGGACACTGGGGGGACACTGGAGGTGACAGGGGGACACTGGGGGACACTGGGGGACACTGGAGGTGACAGGGGGGACACGTGGGTGACACATGGGGACACTGGGGGACATGGGGACACTGGGGGACACTGGAGGCGACAGGGGGACACGTGGGTGACACATGGGGACACTGGGGGGACATGGGGACACTGGGGGACACTGGAGGTGACAGGGGACACTGGGGGGACACTGGGGGACAGTGGAGGTGACGGGGGACACGTGGGTGACACATGGGAACAGGGGTGACACGGGGGGGGTGACACGGGGGGGGTGACACGGGTGTCACCTTTGCGGCACAGACCACGTTGATGCTCTTGTTCCTCCCTGGGAAGAAGTTGATGACCTGCGGGAGGCAAAGGGTTAACGGGGCCTCCCAGTACGTCCCAGTACGTCCCAGTACATCCCAGTATGGCCCAGTGCAAAGCAGGGCACTGCAATAAGCAATGCCCCGGTGCCTCCCAACGTCCCCAGTGTATCCCAGTGCCTCCCAGTATGACGCGGTGCAGCCCAGTGCATGGCAATGCATTGCAGCAGGCACTGTCCCAGTGCACACCAGTGCTTCCCAGTACATCCCAGTACGGCCCAGTGCAAAGCAAGGCACTGCAATAAGCAATGACCCGGTGCCTCCCAGTGTCCCCAGTCATTCCCAGTGCCTCCAGTATGACACGGTGCAGCCCAGTGCATGGCAATGCATTGCAGCAGGCGCTGTCCCAGTGCACACCAGTGCCTCCCAGTACATCCCAGTATGGCCCAGTGCAAAGCAAGGCACTGCAATAAGCAATGCCCCAGTGCCTCCCAGTGTCCCCATTCATTCCCAGTGCCTCCCAGTATGATGCGGTGCAGCCAGTGCATGGCAATGCATTGCAGCATGCGCTGTCCCAGTACACACCAGTGCCTCCCAGTACATCCCAGTATGGCCCAGTGCAAAGCAAGGCACTGCAATAAGCAATGCCCCGGTGCCTCCCAGTGTCCCCAGTCCATTCCCAGTGCCTCCCAGTATGACACGGTGCAGCCCAGTGCATGGCAATGCTTTGCAGCAGGCGCTGTCCCAGTGCACACCAGTGCTTCCCAGTACATCCCAGTACATCCCAGTACAGTCCAGTACAGTCCAGTGCAAAGCAAGGCACTGCAATAAGCAATGCCCCAGTGCCTCCCAGTGTCCCCAGTCATTCCCAGTGCCTCCCAGTACACTGTGGTGCAGCCCAGTGCATGGCAATGCATTGCAGCAGGCGCTGTCCCAGTACACACCAGTGCCTCCCAGTACATCCCAGTATGACCCAGTACAAAGTAAGGCACTGCAATAAGCAATGCCCTGGTGCCTCCCAACGTCCCCAGTGTATCCCAGTGCCTCCCAGTATGACGCGGTGCAGCCCAGTGCATGGCAATGCATTGCAGCAGGCGCTGTCCCAGTACACACCAGTGCTTCCCAGTACATCCCAGTACGGCCCAGTGCAAAGCAAGGCACTGCAATAAGCAATGCCCCGGTGCCTCCCAGTGTCCCCAGTCATTCCCAGTGCCACCCAGTACACTGCGGTGCAGCCCAGTGCATGGCAATGCATTGCAGCACGCACTGTCCCAGTACATCCCAGTACATCCCAGTACATCCCAGTATGGCCCAGTGCAAAGCAAGGCACTGCAATAAGCAATGCCCCGGTGCCTCCCAGTGTCCCCAGTCATTCCCAGTGCCACCCAGTACACTGCGGCGCAGCCCAGTGCATGGCAATGCATTGCAGCAGGCGCTGTCCCAGTGCACACCAGTGCCTCCCAGTACATCCCAGTATGGCCCAGTACGGCCCAGTGCAGAGCAGGGCACTGCAATAAGCAATGCCCCGGTGCCTCCCAGTGTCCCCAGTCATTCCCAGTGCCTCCCAGTATGATGCGGTGCAGCCCAGTGCATGGCAATGCATTGCAGCAGGCGTTGTCCCAGTACACACCAGTGCCTCCCAGTATGTCCCAGTATGACCCAGTACAAAGCAAGGCACTGCAATAAGCAATGCACCGGTGCCTCCCAGTGTCCCCAGTCTATCCCAGTGCCTCCCAGTACGACGCAGTGCAGCCCAGTGCATGGCAATGCATTGCAGCAGGCGCTGTCCCAGTGCACACCAGTGCCTCCCAGTACATCCCAGTATGGCCCAGTACAAAGCAAGGCACTGCAATAAGCAATGCCCCGGTGCCTCCCAACGTCCCCAGTCATTCCCAGTGCCTCCCAGTACACTGCGGCGCAGCCCAGTGCATGGCAATGCATTGCAGCAGGCGCTGTCCCAGTGCACACCAGTGCCTCCCAGTACATCCCAGTATGGCCCAGTACGGCCCAGTGCAAAGCAGGGCACTGCAATAAGCAATGCCCTGGTGCCTCCCAGTGTCCCCAGTCATTCCCAGTGCCTCCCAGTACACTGCAGCGCAGCCCAGTGCATGGCAATGCATTGCAGCAGGCGCTGTCCCAGTGCACACCAGTGCCTCCCAGTACATCCCAGTATGGCCCAGTGCAAAGCAGGGCACTGCAATAAGCAATGCCCCGGTGCCTCCCAGTGTCCCCAGTCTATCCCAGTGCCTCCCAGTACACTGCGGCACAGCCCAGTGCATGGCAATGCATTGCAGCAGGCGCTGTCCCAGTGCACACCAGTGCCTCCCAGTGCCTCCCAGTGCCATTCAACACATCATCTCAATGCAACGCAGTGCAATAATCCCCTCCCAGTGCCTCCCAGTGCCTCCCAGTGCCTCCCAGTGCCATTCAACACAACATCACAATATAATGCAGTGCAATAACCCCCTCCCAGCGCCTCCCAGTGCCTCCCAGTGCCTCCCAGTCCCATTAAACACACCATCTCAACAAAACGCAGTGCAATAACCCCCTCCCAGCGCCTCCCAGCGCCTCCCAGTGCCTCCCAGTCCCATTCAACACATCATCTCAACACAATGCAGTGCAATAAGCCCCTCCCAGCGCCTCCCAGCGCCTCCCAGTGCCTCCCAGTCCCACTCAACACAACATTGTGATGCAACGCAGTGCAATAACCCATTCCCAGTGCCTCCCAGTGCCTCCCAGTGCCTCCCAGTCCCATTCAACACAACATTGCAACGCAACGCATTAACCCCCTCCCAGCGCCTCCCAGCGCCTCCCAGCACCTCCCAGTGCCTCCCAGTGCCATTCAACACATCATCTCAACGCAACGCAGTGCAATAACCCCCTCCCAGCGCCTCCCAGTGCCTCCCAGTGCCTCCCAGTGCCATTCAACACATCATCTCAACACAACGCAGTGCAATAACCCCCTCCCAGCGCCTCCCAGTGCCTCCCAGTGCCTCCCAGTGCCATTCAACACATCATCTCAACGCAACGCAGTGCAATAACCCCCTCCCAGCGCCTCCCAGTGCCTCCCAGTGCCTCCCAGTGCCATTCAACACATCATCTCAACGCAACGCAGTGCAATAACCCCCTCCCAGCGCCTCCCAGCGCCTCCCAGTGCCTCCCAGTGCCATTCAACACATCATCTCAACACAACGCAGTGCAATAACCCCATCCCAGTGCCTCCCAGTGGCTCCCAGTGGCTCCCAGTGCCTCCCAGTCCCATTCAACACATCATCTCAATGCAACGCAGTGCAATAACCCCCTCCCAGTGCCTCCCAGTGCCTCCCAGTGCCTCCCAGTGCCATTCAACACAACATCACAACACAATGCAGTGCAATAACCCCCTCCCAGCGCCTCCCAGTGCCTCCCAGTGCCTCCCAGTCCCATTCAACACAACATCACAACACAACGCAGTGCAATAACCCCCTCCCAGCGCCTCCCAGCGCCTCCCAGTGCCTCCCAGTGCCATTCAACACAACATTGCGATGCAACGCAGTGCAATAACCCATTCCCAGTGCCTTCCAGTGCCTCCCAGTGCCTCCCAGTGCCATTCAACACATCATCTCAACACAACGCAGTGCAATAACCCCCTCCCAGTGCCTCCCAGTCATTCCCAGTGCCTCCCAGTCCCATTCAACACATCATCTCAACACAACGCAGTGCAATAACCCCCTCCCAGTGCCTCCCAGTGCCTCCCAGTCCCATTCAACACATCATCTCAACACAATGCAGTGCAATAACCCCCTCCCAGCGCCTCCCAGTGCCTCCCAGTGCCATTCAACACATCATCTCAACACAATGCAGTGCAATAACCCCCTCCCAGCGCCTCCCAGTCATTCCCAGTGCCTCCCAGTGCCATTCAACACATCATCTCAACACAATGCAGTGCAATAACCCCCTCCCAGCGCCTCCCAGTGCCTCCCAGTGCCATTCAACACATCATCTCAACACAACGCAGTGCAATAACCCCCTCCCAGCGCCTCCCAGTGCCTCCCAGTGCCTCCCAGTGCCATTCAACACATCATCTCAACACAACGCAGTGCAATAACCCCCTCCCAGCGCCTCCCAGTGCCTCCCAGTGCCTCCCAGTGCCATTCAACACATCATCTCAACACAACGCAGTGCAATAACCCCCTCCCAGTGCCTCCCAGTCATTCCCAGTGCCTCCCAGTGCCATTCAACACATCATCTCAACACAACGCAGTGCAATAACCCCCTCCCAGTGCCTCCCAGTCATTCCCAGTGCCTCCCAGTGCCATTCAACACATCATCTCAACACAACGCAGTGCAATAACCCCCTCCCAGTGCCTCCCAGTGCCTCCCAGTCCCATTCAACACATCATCTCAACACAATGCAGTGCAATAACCCCCTCCCAGCGCCTCCCAGTGCCTCCCAGTGCCTCCCAGTGCCTCCCAGTGCCATTCAACACATCATCTCAACACAATGCAGTGCAATAACCCCCTCCCAGCGCCTCCCAGTCATTCCCAGTGCCTCCCAGTCCCATTCAACACAACATCACAATACAACGCAGTGCAATAACCCCCTCCCAGCCCCTCCCAGCGCCTCCCAGTGCCTCCCAGTCCCATTCAACACAACATTGTGATGCAATGCAGTGGAATAACCCCCTCCCAGCGCCTCCCAGTGCCTCCCAGTGCCTCCCAGTCCCATTCAACACATCATCTCAACGCAACGCAGTGCAATAACCCCCTCCCAGCGCCTCCCAGCGCCTCCCAGTGCCTCCCAGTCCCATTCAACACATCATCTCGACACAACGCAGTGCAATAACCCCCTCCCAGCGCCTCCCAGTGCCTCCCAGTGCCATTCAACACAACATTGTGATGCCATGCAGTGGAATAACCCCCTCCCAGTGACTCCCAGTCATTCCCAGTGCCTCCCAGTCCCATTCAACACAACATTGCAACACAACGCAGTGCAATAACCCCCTCCCAGCTCCTCCCAGTGCCTCCCAGTCCCATTCAACACAACATTGCGATGCAACGCAGTGCAATAACCCATTCCCAGTGCCTCCCAGTGCCTCCCAGCGCCTCCCAGCGCCTCCCAGCTCACCCGGTTGACCTTGAGGAGGACGCAGGGTTGGCCGGCGCCGTAGCCGTAGTCGTCGGCGGGCGCCAGGCCGGCGCAGGGCCCCAGCAGGGAGCGGTTGAAGCGGCAGGCGCGTTTGGGGTAGTTGGGGACGCTGTCATCCGGCTGCTCGTTGTAGCGGCCGGGGACGCAGGCGGCGTTGCGGGCGGCCTGCACGCTGTCGTTGTACGCTGCGCCCAGCACCCGCTCGCACCGGCACCGGCACCAGTGCCTCCCAGTGCCCACCTAGGAGGGACTGGGACCCTCCCAGTGCCTCCCAGGGGCCTCCCAGTATGGATCAGGGCCCTCCCAGGACATCCCAGTGACACCCAAGGGCCTCCCAGTGTAGATTAGGGCCCTCCCAGTATGGACTAGGGCCCTCATAGGGGCACCCAGGGGCCTCCCAGTATGGATTAGGGCCCTCCCAGTATCAACCATCGTCCTCCCAGTATGGATCAAGGCCCTCCCGGGACATCCCAGTGCCTCCCAGGGGCCTCCCAGTATGGATCAGGGCCCACCCAGGGCATCCCAGGGGCCTCCCAGTATGGACTAGGGAACTCCCAGTAGGGACTAGGGGTCTCATAGGGGCACTCAGGGCTTCCCAGTATGGATTAGGGCCCTCCCAGTGCCTCCCAGGGGCCTCCCAGTAAGGACTAGGGCACTCCCAGTAGGGACTAGGGCACTCCCAGTAGGGACTAGGGCACTTCCAGTATGGATCAGGGAACTCCCAGAACATCCCAGTGACACCCAAAGGCCTCCCAGTGTGGTTTAGGGCCCTCCCAGTAGGGACTAGGGCCCTCCCAGGGGCTTCCCAGTATGGATCAGGGCCCTCCCAGTATGGATCAGGGCCCTCCCAGTATGGATCAGGGACACCCAGGGGCCTCCCAGTATGGATTAGGGCCCTACCAGTATGGACTAGCCTCCTCCCAGTGCCTCCCAGGGGCCTCCCAGTATGGATTAGAGCCCTCCCAGGGCATCCCAGTGCCATCCAGGGGCCTCCCAGTATGGACTACAGTCATCCCAGGGCTGCCTAGAGCCTCCCAGTATGGACTGGGGCCCTCCCAGTATGGACGAGGGCCCACCCAGTGCCGCCCAGTATAGACTAGGGCCATTCCAGTGCCGCCCAGGGGCCTCCCAGTATGGACTAGGGCCTGCCCAGTGCTTCCCAGTGCCACCCAGGGGCCTTCCAGTAGGGACTAGGACCCTCCCAGTGCTGCCCAGTGCCTCCCAGTGTGGACTAGGGCCCTCCCAGTATGGACTACAGTCATCCCAGTGCCACCCAGTATGGACTAGGGCCATCCCAGTGCCTCCCAGTGCTGCTCAGGGCCTCCCAGGGGTGCCCTGGTGCATCCCAGTATGGACTAAGGCCCTCCCAGTGCCTCCCATTATGGATTAGGGCCCTCCCAGTACAGACCAGTAAGGACTAGGGGCCATCCCAGTATAGACTACAGTCATCCCAGGGCTACCCAGAGCCTCCCAGTATGAACTAAGGCCCTCCCAGTGTCTCCCAGTATGGACTAGGGCCATCCCAGTGCTGCCCAGTGCCTCCCAGTATGGACAAGGGCCCCTCCCAGTATGGACAAGGCCCCTCCCAGTACAGACCAGTAAGGACTAGGGGCCATCCCAGTATAGACTACAGTCATCCCAGGGCTACCCAGAGCCTCCCAGTATGAACTAAGGCCCTCCCAGTGTCTCCCAGTATGGACTAGGGCCATCCCAGTGCTGCCCAGTGCCTCCCAGTATGGACAAGGGCCCCTCCCAGTATGGACAAGGCCCCTCCCAGTACAGACCAGTAAGGACTAGGGGCCATCCCAGTATAGACTACAGTCATCCCAGGGCTACCCAGAGCCTCCCAGTATGAACTAAGGCCCTCCCAGTGTCTCCCAGTATGGACTAGGGCCATCCCAGTGCTGCCCAGTGCCTCCCAGTATGGACAAGGGCCCCTCCCAGTATGGACAAGGGCCCCTCCCAGTACAGACCAGTAAGGACTAGGGGCCATCCCAGTATAGACTACAGTCATCCCAGGGCTACCCAGAGCCTCCCAGTATGAACTAAGGCCCTCCCAGTGTCTCCCAGTATGGACTAGGGCCATCCCAGTGCTGCCCAGTGCCTCCCAGTATGGACAAGGGCCCCTCCCAGTACAACCCAGTCCATTCCAGTGCCCCCTCAGTCTGTCCCAGCACCCTCCGGTCCCCTCCCAGTGCCCCCCAGTCCCCTCCCAGTGCCCCCCAGTCCCCCCCCCGTGCCCCATAGTGCCCCCCAGTCCCCTCCCAGGTCCTTCCCAGTTTGTCCCAGTGCCCCCCAACCCTCTCCCAGTCCCCTCCCAGTCCACTCACGCTCGAGGAACTGGTGCAGGGCGCGGACGTAGTGACGCCAGGTCTGGCTCTGGGTGACGTTGAAGGTGACGTCCAGCCCCTCCGCGCGCGGGCGGATCATCATCCCTGCGCACGAGGGACGCGCCTCGCACGAGGGCCTCGCACGAGGGCCGCGCCCCGCGCGACCTGGGCACGCTGCTCGCACGAGGGCCTTCGCCTCGCACGACCCGTGCACGCTGTTCGCACGAGGGACTTCGCCTCGCACGGGGGCCTCGCACGCGCCTCGCACGAGGGCTGCACGTCTCGCACGAGGGCCGCGCCTCGCACGAGGGCCTCGCACGTGCCTCGCGTGAGGGCCGCGCCTCGCACGACCTGTGCACGCTGCTCGCACGAGGGACTTCGCCTCGCACGGGGGCCTCGCACGCTGCTCGCACGAGGGCCTTCGCCTCGCACGAACTGGGCATGCTGCTCGCGCGAGGGACTTCGCCTCGCACGAGGGCCTCGCACGTGCCTCGCACGAGGGCTGCACGTCTCGCACGAGGGCCGCGCCTTGCACGAGGGCCTCACACGTGCCTCGCATAAGGGCCGCGCCTCGCACGACCTGTGCACGCTGCTCGCACGAGGGCCTTCGCCTCGCACGAGGGCCCTGCACGCTGCTCGCACGAGGGCCTTCGCCTCGCACGAACTGGGCATGCTGCTTGCGCGAGGGCCGCACGTCTCGCACGAGGGCCTCGCACGTTCCTCGCACGAGGGCTGCACGTCTCGCACGAGGGCCTTTGCCTCGCGCGAGGGCCTTGCACGCTGCTCGCACGAGGGCTACTCCCCGCATGACCTGTGCACACTGCTCGCACGAGGGCTGCGTGTCTCGCACGAGGGACTTGCACGCTGCTTGCACGAGGGACTTCGAATCGCACGTGGGCCGCGCCTTGCACGACCTGTGCATGCTGCTCGCACGAGGGACTTCGCCTCACACAAGGGCCTTGCATGCTGCTCGCACGAGGATCATGCCTCGCACGACCTGTGCATGCTGCTCACACGGGGACTGCACGTCTCGCACGACCCGTGCACGCCGCTCACGTGAGGGCTGCAGGTCTCGCACGAGGGCCTTGCACACTTCTCACACGAGGGCCTTTGCCTCGCACGAGGGCCTTGCACGCTGCTCACACAAGGGACTTCACCTTGCACGACCTGTGCACGCTGCTCACACGAGGGCTGCACGTCTTGCACGAGGGGCTTGCACGAGGAGCGCACGCCGGCCAGGAGGCGGGCACAGCGTTGGCTCATCCCAACTCCAAGCTTCGCACGCTGCTTGCACACTTCTTGCACGAGCGCGCGGCGTGCAAAAGGAGCACCACGGGAACGCGGAGGGCTCGCACGCGTCTTGCACGAGGAGCGCGTAAGGACAGCCCGGATTTGCACAAGGAGTGCTCATCGCATGTCCGTGTCCCCTCCCGTTGCACGAGGATTGCACTGGGCTTGCACGCCTCGCACGACGTGTACCAGCCGTGCGATGCACCACAGCCGTACAGCACAACAGCAGGCCCTCGTGCAAGCCCTCGTGCAAGGCTCTATACGAAGACCCTTGTGCAAGCCCTCGTGTGAACCCTCGTGCGAGGGCCATACCGGGGGTGGCGAGGCCGTCCGTTGCACAATCAACCCCCTCCAACGCGAGGCCCCGCTTGAAGTCCCTCGTGCAAACTCTCGTGCAAGGGACACCTCGTGCAAGGACCTGTATGCACCAAGGGTGGCGAGGTCACCCGTTGCACCCCCACCCCTTCAGCACCCCCCCCCCCCCAGTCCCCACCCGAGGTCCCTCGTGCGAGAGACCCCTCGTGCAAACCCTCGTGCAAGGGGTGCCACACACAAATCCTCGTGCAAGGGGCACCACGTGCAAATCCTTGTGCGCTCTGGGGGTGATGAGGCCACCCCTCACGCCCTCACCCCTCCATCACCCCCCCCTCCCCCCCCGAGGTCCCTCGTGCAAGGGCTCCCTCATGCAAGCCCTTGTGCGAGGGACCCCTCGTGCAAGCCCTCGTGCGAGGGCCAGTGCACTCCAGGGGTGACAAGGCCGCCCATCGCACCCCCACCCCTTCACCACCCCCCCCCACCACTCCCCACCCGAGGTCCCTCACGCGAAGGACCGCCCCCCCGTGCAAACCCTCATGCGAGGGACCCCTCGTGCAAACCCTCGTGCAAGGGACCTTGTCGTGCGAGGGCCAGTGCACTCCAGGGGTGACAAGGCCGCCCATCGCACCCCCACCCCTTCACACCCCCCCACCACTCCCCACCCGAGGACCCTCAGGCGAAGGACCCCCCCCTCGTGCAAACCCTCGTGCGAAGGACCCCTCGTGCAAGCCCTCGTGCGAGGGCCAGCGCACTCCAGGGGTGACAAGGCCGCCCATCGCACCCCCACCCCTTCACCACCCCCCCCACCACTCCCCACCCGAGGTCCCTCATGCGAAGGACCCCCCCCTCGTGCAAACCCTCGTGCAAGGGCCAGTGCACTCCAGGGGTGACAAGGCCGCCCATCGCGCCCTCACCCCTTCACCCCCCCCACACCAGTCCCCACCCGAGGTCCCTCACGCGAAGGACCCCCCCTCGTGCAAACCCTCGTGCAAGGGACCCCTCGTGCAAACCCTCGTGCAAGGGACCTTGTCGTGCAAGGGCCAGCGCACGCCAGGGGTGACAAGGCCGCCCGTCGCACCCCCACCCCTTCACCACCCCCCACCACTCCCCACCCGAGGTCCCTCACGCGAAGGACCCCCCCCTCGTGCAAACCCTCGTGCGAGGGACCCCTCGTGCAAGCCCTCGTGCGAGGGCCAGTGCACCCCAAGGGTGACAAGGCCGCCCATCGCACCCCCACCCTTTCACCACCCCCCCCCCCACTCCCCACCCGAGGTCCCTCAGACGAAGGACCCCCCCCCTCGTTCAAACCCTCGTGCGAGGGACCCCTCGTGCAAGCCCTCGTGCGAGGGCCAGCGCACTCCAGGGGTGACAAGGCCGCCCATCGCACCCCCACCCCTTCACCACCCCCCCCACCAGTCCCCACCCGAGGTCCCTCATGCAAAGGACCCCCCTCTCGTGCAAACCCTCGTGCGAGGGACCCCTCGTGCAAACCCTCGTGCAAGGGACCTTGTCGTGCAAGGGCCAGCGCACTCCAGGGGTGACAAGGCCGCCCGTCGCACCCCCACCCTTTCACCACCCCCCCCACCACTCCCCACCCGAGGTCCCTCACGCGAAGGACCCCCCCCTCGTGCAAACCCTCGTGCGAGGGACCCCTCGTGCAAGCCCTCGTGCGAGAGCCAGTGCACTCCAGGGGAGACAAGACCGCCCATGGCACCCCCACCCCTTCACCACCCCCCCCCACCACTCCCCACCCGAGGTCCCTCACGCGAAGGACCCCCCCCTCGTGCAAACCCTCGTGCGAGGGACCCCTCGTGCAAACCCTCGTGCAAGGGACCTTGTCGTGCGAGGGCCAGTGCACTCCAGGGGTGACAAGGCCGCCCGTCGCACCCCCACCCCTTCACCACCCCCCCCCCACCACTCCCCACCCGAGGTCCCTCACGCGAAGGACCCCCCACCCCCGTGCAAACCCTCGTGCGAGGGACCCCTCGTGCAAGCCCTCGTGCGTACCGGGGGTGGCCAGCCGGTCCTGGTACTTGGGGACGTGGGGGTCGACGCTCTGGAGCAGCACCCACATGGTGAGAGCAAAGAGCCCGGCCAGGAACCCGTAGAAGACCAGGTAGAAGAGCAGGATCAGGCCTGGGGGGGGGGGTAAAATGGGGGGTAAATACCCCCCCAAGTGCCCCCCCCGGGGGGGAAATACCCCCAGGGGTCAAAGACCCCCCCAAAAATGCCCCCCCAGGGGTCAAACACCCCCAAAAAGTGTCTGCTCCCCCAAAATGAACCCCTTTAGAAGGGTAAAATCTGGCCGGGGGGGTAAAACGGGGGGTAAATACCCCCCCAAGTGCCCCCCCCGGGGGGAAAATACCCCCCAGGGGGTCAAAGACCCCCCAACCCCCCCCCCCCGGGGGTCAAACACCCCCAAAAAGTGTCTGTCCCCCCAAAAATGAACCCCTTTAGAAGGGTAAAATCTGGCCTGGGGGGGAAAGATGGGGGGTAAATACCCCCCTAATTGCCCCCCCGGGGGGGAAATACCCCCAGGGGGTCAAAGAACCCCAAAAAATGCCCCCCCCGGGGGTCAAACACCCCCAAAAAGTGTCTGTCCCCCCAAAATAAACCCCTTTAGAAGGGTAAAATCTGGCCTGGGGGGGTAAAACGGGGGGTAAATACCCCCCCAAGTGCCCCCCCCGGGGGGGAAATACCCCCAGGGGTCAAAGACCGCCCCAAAAATGCCCCCCCCAGGGGTCAAACACCCCCAAAAAGTGTCTGTCCCCCCAAAATGAACCCCTATAGAAGGGTAAAATCTGGAAGGGGGGGGTAAGATGGGGGTAAATACTCCACTAATTGCCCCCCCCGGGGGGAAAATACCCCCCAGGGGGTCAAAGACCCCCAAAAAATGCCCCCCCCAGGGGTCAAACACCCCCAAAAAGTGTCTGCCCCCCCAAAATGAACCCCTTTAGAAGGGTAAAATCTGGCCTGGGGGGGTAAAACGGGGGGTAAATACCCCCAAGTAGCCCCCCCGGGGGGGAAATACCCCCAGGGGGTCAAGGACCCCCCCAAAATGCCTCCCCCCGGGGGTCAAACACCCCCAAAAAGTGTCTGCCCCCCAAAATAAACCCCTTTAGAAGGGTAAAATCTGGCCTGGGGGGGTAAAATGGGGGGTAAATACCCCCCCAAGTGCCCCCCCGTCCCAAATACCCCCCCAAACTGCCCCGATGACATCAAATAGCCCCCCCAAACTGCCCCCCCCAAGCCTTAAAGACCCCCCCAAACCTGCTCAAATGACACCATACCCCCTCAAAGTGCCCTGAACCCCCCAAAATGCCCCCCAAAAGTGCCCCCAGAGCCCCAAAGACCCCCCCGAACTGCCCCCATGACATCCAACACCCCCTTAAAGTGCCCCCCCCAAGCCTTAAAGACCCTCCCAAAATACCCCCCAAGCCCTACAGACCCCCCCAAAAGTACCCCCCAAGCCCTAAAGCCCCCCCAAAATTGCCCCGATGACATCAACTACCCCCTCAAACTGCCCTGAACCCCCCAAATCTGCTCTCAGAGCCCCCAAATACCCCTAAAATTGCCCCGATGCCATCAAATATCGCCCCCCCCCCCCAAAAAAAAACCCCACCAACACCCCCAAAACGACCCCACCGGCTCCATACGTACCCCCAAAACCGCACTGAGGCCCCCCCCCCCAAAAAAACCCTCCAAACCAGCCCTGAGCCCCCCCAAATCCTGCACCAGTCCCCAAATCCCCTTCGCTCCCCCCAATATTAAACCCACTCCCGGACACCCCCCCCCCCAAAAAAAAACCCTTCCGGACACCCCCAAATCCCCTCCCCTCGCCCTCCAAAAATCCCCGGACCCCCCCCAAATCACCACCCCCCCCCGCCCCCCTAAATCCCCCCTGAGCCCCCCCCCAAATCCCTGCCACAGCCATCTGTCCCGGCCAAGGGGGTTGGGGGGGGGGGGTGGGGGGGGTCCCCCGAGTCATGGGGGTCCCCATCTGTCTGCAAATTGGGGGGGGGGGGGGGCTTTTTGGGCATGGGGGGGGGGTGTCCATCTGGTCACAGCCCCCCCCGGGGGGGGGATCCCCGTCTTTCCCATCCCCCAACCTCGACCGTGACCTACTTTTGCAGGCACAGCGCGACAGATGGGGGGGGGGGGGGCACAAACACACCCCCCCCCCCCCCCAAAACTACCCCCTTGGGACCCCCAAACTGCCCCCCCTTAATTGCAGCTTCATTTAAGGGGGGCGGTAGCCCCCCCCCTCCTCAATTGCACCCCAAAAAGGGGGGGGTTCTTTATGCAGCCCCCCTCCTATCGCACCCATATGGGGGGGGGGCTGTGTAAATAACCCCCCCCACCCCAAAAAACAGCCTTAAAAGGGGGGGGCTCCCCAATTGCAACCCAATTGGGGGGTCCCTATGTAACCCCCCCCCCCCAAGTTGCACCTATATAGGAGGGATCTATGGAAACGTTCTTTCTTGGGGGGGGGTGTCTCTATGCAGCCCCCCCCCCAATTGCATCTATATGAGGGGGTCCCTATATACCCCCCCCAACTGCACCCATATTGGGGGGGGGGGTCCCCCCAATGCAACCCCATCCCATTGCACCTATAGGGGGAGGTCCCTATATAACTCCCTCCTGTTGCATCCCTATAGCGGGGGGGGGGCTCCTATACAACCCTCCGCCGCTGCACCCATATTGGGGGGTGCCTATGCACACCCCCCCCCCCGCACCCAAACGGGGGGGGTGCACATGGACCCCTCCCCCAATTGCATCTCTATGGGGGTCCCTATGCAACCCCATCGCACCCGTATTGGGGGCCCCTATGTAAACCCCCCCCCCCCAATTGCATCTGTATGGGGGGGGGTCCCTATATAACTCACCCTCCTATTGCACCCATATGGGGGGGTCCCTATGCAACCCCCCAACTCCATTGCACTCATATGGGGGGGGGTCCCTATGCGACCCCTTCCCTTTGCACCTCTATGGGGGGGGGGTCCCAATACCCCCCCTAATTGCACCCATATAGGGGGGGTCCCTCATTTCCGTGCTGTTGGGGGGGGTCCCCCCAAGTGCACCCCTATAGGGGGGGTGCTCTGCAACCTCCCACGGCACCCCCAATTGCGGGGGTCCCTATACAACCTCCCCATTGCACCCTAGGGATGTTTCCCCCCCTTGCACCCCCAAAATTGGGGAGGGGGGGGGTGTCCCCCCCCCACCTGCCCCCCAGACTTACCCCAACTGGTGCCTGTTCTGCCCAGGAACTGGCGGCTCCGCGGGTCCCACACGAAGGCCCGCCACTCGGCCAACCTCTGCCCGCAGCTCCGCTTCTCCTTGTCCCGAGCCATGTGGGGGGCTCCGCCGCGATCCCCCCCCCCCCGCCCCGCTGCTCCCGGTGTCGCTCCCGGTGTCGCTCCCGGTGTCGCTCCCGGTGTCGCTTCACCCGCTCCGGGACTCGAACCCGCGACTCCCCGCTGCCGCCGCCGCGCCGCCTTATGTACCCTCGGAGCTCCGCCCCCCGAGCCCGAGCCCCGCCCCCTAAAGCCGCCGCGCCCCTCCCTTTATGCTAATAACGCGGTTTAAACCCGCCGCGCCACGCCCCTTATGCTAATAGCGCGTTCTAAACCCGCCGCGCCACGCCCCTTATGCTAATAGCGCGTTCTAAACCCCGCCCGCGCCACGCCCCTTATGCTAATAGCGCGTTCTAAACCCCGCCGCGCCACGCCCCTCGCGCCGCGCCCCGCCCCCTACACCATGCTGAATCCACCTCGCCCCGCCTCTATGTTAATGAGGGGGCGGAGCGTCCCCCGGCCGTTCCCACCGTCCCCCATTGAGAGCTTTGGGGAGAGGGGGGGTTTGGGGGTGGGGGGTTCTTAAAGGGCCCACGCAGAGGAGCGTGGGCAGAGTGGGAGCTGGAAGGACACTGGGGGATACTGGGAGTATTGGGGGGGTAACTGGGAGCACTGGGGGGAGGCATTTGGAGCCTTGGGGCATAACTGGGAGCCCTCGAGGGGCGTTACTGGGAGCCTTGGGGGATGACTGGGAACTCAGTGTGGGGTAACTGGGAGCCCTGGGGGTTACTGGGAGCACTGGGAGGTTACTGGGGGCACCGTGGGGTTACAGGAGGCACTAGGGAGGGTTACTGGGAAGACTAGGGGGTTACTGGGGGATAACTGGGAGCCCTGGAGGCGGTTACTGGGAGATGACTGAAGGGTAACTGGCAGTACTGGGGGGTTACTGGGAATCCTGAGGAATCACTGGGAGGTTACTGGGAGCGCTGGGGATCACTGGGAGGCTACTGGGAGCACTGGAAAGGGAAACTGGGAGCACTGGGAAGGGGAACTGGGTGCCCTTGGACCACCCGAGCTCATCTCTCCTCGCCTGGTTATTAATGAAGGGGGGCGGGGCTAACGAGGGGGCGGGGCCTGGGGGGAGGTCACCCGGGGTCAAGGCTGTGGGGAGAAGCCCCGCCCCTCCCTAGGGGACCCAGCGCCATGCAATAGGGCAGCCCCCACCCCAGTCTCCCCAGTCCCAAACTGGTCAGACTGGTCCAGCCAAACTGGGGCTGGGGGGTAAGGGTACCCGGATGTCTGGGACCCTCCTGAGACACCCCCTTTTCTCCTCCTCCTCCTCCTCCTCCCCCCCCCCCCCCCCCCCCCACCAAGGGGGGGACCCAGGCGTCCGGGGGACCCAGGCGTGCCCGGCCGAGCGCTCCTGGCTCCCCGGTAACGGCGCGTCCCCGCCGGGCAGCGACAGCCAACACCCCCCTGCCCCCCCCTGCCCCCGGACGCCGGGGTCCCCTGGGGACAGTGGGGGGGGGTCCCGGAACCCTGGGTCCCCCATAGTGAATGGGGGGGGGGGTCCCCGAGGCCTGGGTCCCCCATGGTGAAGGGGGGGGGTCCCGGAAGCCGGGGTCCCCCATAGTGAATGGGGGGGGGGGGTCCCGGACGCCGGGGTCCCCCATAGTGAATGGGGGGGGGTCCCGGAACCCTGGGTCCCCCATAGTGAATGGGGGGGGGTCCCGGACGCTGGGGTCCCCCATAGTGAAGGGGGGGGGGTCCCGGACGCCGGGGTCCCCCATAGTGAATGGGGGGGGGTCCCGGAACCCTGGGTCCCCCATGGTGAATGGGGGGGGGGGTCCCGGACGCCGGGGTCCCCTGGGGACAGTGGGTGGACACCCAGGCGTCCGGGACCCCCCCGCCCCATTCACCATGGGGGACCCAGGCGTCAATGGGGGTGTCCTGGAACCCTGGGTCCCCCATAGTGAATGGGGGGGGGTCCCCGAGGCCTGGGTCCCCCATGGTGAAGGGGGGGGGTCCCGGAAGCCGGGGTCCCCCATAGTGAATGGGGGGGGGTCCCCGAGGCCTGGGTCCCCCATAGTGAATGGGGGGGGGGTCCCGGACGCCTGGGTGTCCACCCACTGTCCCCAGGGGACCCCGGCGTCCGGGACCCCCCCCCCATTGACCATGGGGGACCCAGGCGTCAATGGGGGGGGGTCTCGGAACCCTGGGTCCCCCATAGTGAATGGAGGGGGGGGTCCCGGACGCCGGGGTCCCCTGGGGAGAGTGGGGGGGGGTCCCGGAACCCTGGGTCCCCCATAGTGAACGGGGGGGGTCCCCGAGGCCTGGGTGCCCCATGGTCAATGGGGGGGGGACACACACACACGACACGCCTGGGTCCCTTGGGGACAGTGGGGGGGGGACCCAGGCGTCCGGGACGCCCCCCCTATTCACCATGGGGGACCCAGGCTTCAATGGGGGGGGTCCCGGAGGCCGGGGTTCCCCATAGTGAATGGGGGGGGGTCCCCGAGGCCTGGGTCCCCCATAGTGAATGGGGGGGGGTCCCCGAGGCCTGGGTCCCCCATAGTGAAGGGGGGGGGGGTCCCGGACGCCGGGGTCCCCTGGGGACAGTGGGGGGGGTCCCGGAACCCTGGGTCCCCCGTGGTCAATGGGAGGGGGGGTCCCCGAGGCCTGGGTCCCCCATGGTCAATTGGGGAGGGTCCCCAACGCCTGGGTCCCCTGGGGACAGTGTGGGGGGGTCCCCGACGCCTGGGTCCCCCATGGTCAAGGGGGGGGGGGGGGTCCTGGACCCCTGGGTCCCCTAGGAACAGTGGGGAGGGAGGGGGGGGTCCCCGACGCCTGGGTCCCCCACGGTCAATGGGGGGGGGGGGGTCCCGGAAGCCGGGGTCCCCCCGGGGTGAGAAGCCCCTTGGGGGGGTTGGGGGGGGGGGACCGGACGCCCGGGTCCCCCCGGTACCGACCGCCCCCGGGGGATTTGGTTAATCCCCGGGCGGGGCTAATCCGCCCCCGGGGCCACCGGGAAGCGCTGCGGGCAACGGGAGCTGCGTAGGTGAGCCCCGATGGTGGGGGGTCCCGGGGGTGGGGGGTCCCGGGGGTGGGGGGTCCCAGACGCCTGGGTCCCCTGGGGGTAGGGGGTCCCGGATGCCTGGGTCCCCTGGGGTGAGGGGTGGGGGGTCCTGGACACCTGGGTCCCCTGCGAGTGGGGGGTCCCGGATGCCCGGGTCCCCTGGGGTCAAGGGTGGGGGGTCCCAGACACCTGGGTCCCCTTGGGGTGGGGGGTCCCAGACACCCGGGTCCCCTGTAGGGTGGGGGGTCCAGATGCCTGGGTCCCCTGTAGGGTGGGGGGTCCAGACACCTGGGTCCCCTGGGGTCAGGGTGGGGGGTCCCAGACACCTGGGTCCCCTGCGAGTGGGGGGTCCCGGATGCCTGGGTCCCCTGGGGTGAGGGTGGGGGGTCCTGGACACCTGGGTCCCCTGCGAGTGGGGGGTCCCGGATGCCCGGGTCCCCTGGGGTCAGGGTGGGGGGTCCCAGACACCTGGGTCCCCTTGGGGTGGGGGGTCCCAGATATCTGGGTCTCCTGGGGTGAGGGGTGGGGGGTCCCAGACACCCGGGTCCCCTGTGAGTGGGGGGTCCCAGATGCCTGGGTCCCCTGGGGTCAGAGGTGGGGGGTCCTGGACACCTGGGTCCCCTGGTGTGAGGGGTGGGGGGTCCCAGACATCTGGGTCGCATGAGAGTGGGGGGTCCCAGACACCTGGGTCCCCTTGGGGTGGGGGGTCCCAGACACCCGGGTCCCCTGTGAGTGGGGGGTCCCAGATGCCTGGGTCCCCTGGGTTCAGGGTGGGGGGTCCCAGACACCTGGGTCCCCTGTGAGTGGGGGTCCCAGATGCCTGGGTCCCCTGGGGTCAGGGTGGGGGGTCCCGGATGCCTGGGTCCCCTTTGGGTGGGGGGTCCCAGACACCTGGGTCCCCTGCGAGTGGGGGGTCCCATACGCCTGGGTCCCCTGGGGTGGGGGGTCCCAGACGTTTGAGTCCCCTGTGAGTGGGGGGTCCCGGACGTCTGGGTCCCCCGGGGTCAGGGGTGGGGGGTCCCAGACGTCTGGGTCCCCTGTGAGTGGGGGGTCCCGGATGCCTGGGTCCCCTGGGGTCAGGGGTGGGGGGTCCCGGACATCTGGGTCGCATGAGAGTGGGGGGTCCCAGACACCTGGGTCCCCTTGGGGTCAGGGGTGGGGGGTCCCGGATGCCTGGGTCCCCTTGGGGTGGGGGGTCCCAGACATCTGGGTCTCCTGTAGGGTGGGGGGTCCAGATGCCTGGGTCCCCTGGGGTCAGGGTGGGGGGTCCCAGACACCTGGGTCCCCTTGGGGTGGGGGGTCCCAGATATCTGGGTCTCCTGGGGTCAGGGGTCCCAGATACCCGGGTCCCCTGTGAGTGGGGGGTCGCAGATGCCTGGGTCCCCTCGGGTGAGGGTGGGGGGTCCCAGACGTCTGGGTCCCCTGCGAGTGGGGGGTCCCGGATGCCCGGGTCCCCTGGGGTCAGGGGTGGGGGGTCCTGGACACCTGGGTCCCCTGGTGTGAGGGGTGGGGGGTCCCAGACGTCTGGGTCGCATGAGAGTGGGGGGTCCCAGACACCTGGGTCCCCTTGGGGTGGGGGGTCCCAGACACCCGGGTCCCCTGTGAGTGGGGGGTCCCAGATGCCTGGGTCCCCTGGGGTCAGGGTGGGGGGTCCCAGACGTCTGGGTCCCATGAGAGTGGGGGGTCCCGGACGTCTGGGTCCCCCGGGGTCAGGGGTGGGGGGTCCCAGACGTCTGGGTCCCCTGTGAGTGGGGGGTCCCGGGTACCTGGGTCCCCTGGGACGTGGGGGGTCCCCGGACACCTGGGTCCCCTGTGGGGTGGGGGGGGTCCCGGGTACCTGGGTCCCTCTCCTCCCACGCTCCTCCCCCTCCCCCCCCCTCCTTCCCAGCATCCTTTGCTGCAAAGGACTGTGGGAGCCGCCACACCGGGGTGGGGTGGGGTGGGGTGGGGTGTTGGGGGGGGGGGATGTCTCCCAGAATCCTTTGCAGCACCATTCTGGGCCTGGGGGGTGGGGTGGGGGGAGCGACACCCTTCCCATCATGCTCTTCGGCCCCGGTGCATTGTGGGATACCGGGGGGGGGGGTACCCTCTCGTGCGAGGGGGCCGTGAAAGCGGCTTAGGCACGAGCCCCGCTGAGCCGCTTACCCGCTAATTATAGCGTGCTGGCCCTTTAAGAGCTGTGACCTTGCCCGGGGCGGGGTTAATCCCCAGGGGTGGGGGCCCGTCCTCGTGCGTCGCACGAGGGCTCAGCTCTCACCCCCCCCCATGCCTCGACCCTCCCCGTGCGTCGCACGAGGGATCCCCCCACGCCCTCGATCCCCCCCATGCGTCGCACGAGGGCTCACCCCCACCCCACAGACACACCACCCCCCCCGATCCCCCCGTGCATCGCACGAGGGATCCCCCCACGCCCTCAATCCCCCCCATGTGTCGCACGAGGGATCCCCCCACGCCCTCGATCCCCCCCGTGCGTCGCACGAGGGCTCACCCCCACCCCACAGACACACCACCGCCCCGATCCCCCCGTGCGTCGCACGAGGGATCCCCCCATGCCTCGATCCTCCCTGTGGGTCGCACGAGGGAACCCCCACGCCCTCGATCCCCCCCGTGCATCGCACGAGGGATCCCCTCATGCCTCGATCCTCCCCGTGCGTCGCACGAGGGCTCACCCCCACCCCACAGACACACCACCCCTCCCGATCCCCCCGTGCGTCGCACGAGGGATCCCCCCACGCCCTCGATCCCCCCCGTGCGTCGCACGAGGGATCCCCCCATGCCTTGATCCTCCCTGTGGGTCGCACGAGGGATCCCCCCACGCCCTCGATCCCCCCCGTGCGTCGCACGAGGGATCCCCCCATGCCTCGATCCCCCCTGTGCGTCGCACGAGGGATCCCCCCATGCCTCGATCCTCCCTGTGGGTCGCACGAGGGATCCCCCCACGCCCTCGACCCCCCCTGTGCGTCGCACGAGGGATCCCCCCATGCCTCGATCCCCCCTGTGTGTCGCACGAGGGATCCCCCCATGCCTCGATCCCCCCTGTGCGTCGCACGAGGGATCCCCCCATGCCTCGATCCTCCCTGTGGGTCGCACGAGGGATCCCCCCACACCCTCGATCCCCCCCGTGCGTCGCACGAGGGCTCACCCCCACCCCACAGACACACCACCCCCCCCGATCCCCCCGTGCATCGCACGAGGGATCCCCCCACGCCCTCAATCCCCCCCATGTGTCGCACGAGGGATCCCCCCACGCCCTCGATCCCCCCCGTGCGTCGCACGAGGGCTCACCCCCACCCCACAGACACACCACCGCCCCGATCCCCCCGTGCGTCGCACGAGGGATCCCCCCATGCCTCGATCCTCCCTGTGGGTCGCACGAGGGAACCCCCACGCCCTCGATCCCCCCCGTGCATCGCACGAGGGATCCCCCCATGCCTTGATCCTCCCTGTGGGTCGCACGAGGGATCCCCTCATGCCTCGATCCTCCCCGTGCGTCGCACGAGGGCTCACCCCCACCCCACAGACACACCACCCCTCCCGATCCCCCCGTGCGTCGCACGAGGGATCCCCCCACGCCCTCGATCCCCCCCGTGCGTCGCACGAGGGATCCCCCCATGCCTTGATCCTCCCTGTGGGTCGCACGAGGGATCCCCCCACGCCCTCGATCCCCCCCGTGCGTCGCACGAGGGATCCCCCCATGCCTCGATCCCCCCTGTGCGTCGCACGAGGGATCCCCCCATGCCTCGATCCTCCCTGTGGGTCGCACGAGGGATCCCCCCACGCCCTCGACCCCCCCTGTGCGTCGCACGAGGGATCCCCCCATGCCTCGATCCCCCCCGTGCGTCGCACGAGGGATCCCCCCATGCCTCGATCCTCCCTGTGTGTCGCACGAGGGATCCCCCCATGCCTCGATCCCCCCTGTGCGTCGCACGAGGGATCCCCCCACGCCCTCGATCCCCCCTGTGCGTCGCACGAGGGATCCCCCCACGCCCTCGATCCCCCCCGTGCGTCGCACGAGGGATCCCCCCATGCCTTGATCCTCCCTGTGGGTCGCACGAGGGATCCCCCCACGCCCTCGATCCCCCCCGTGCGTCGCACGAGGGATCCCCCCATGCCTCGATCCCCCCTGTGCGTCGCACGAGGGATCCCCCCATGCCTCGATCCTCCCTGTGGGTCGCACGAGGGATCCCCCCACGCCCTCGACCCCCCCTGTGCGTCGCACGAGGGATCCCCCCATGCCTCGATCCCCCCTGTGTGTCGCACGAGGGATCCCCCCATGCCTCGATCCCCCCTGTGCGTCGCACGAGGGATCCCCCCACGCCCTCGATCCCCCCTGTGCGTCGCACGAGGGATCCCCCCACGCCCTCGATCCCCCCCGTGCGTCGCACGAGGGCTCACCCCCACCCCACAGACACCACCCCCCCCCCCCCCCGATCCTCCCCGTGCGTCGCACGAGCGCTCACCCCTCCCCGCAGCCATGGACATCGGCGGCCTGGAGACGGTGGTGGCCAATTCGGCCTACGTATCGGCCCGCGGCGGCCCGGGAGCCTCGGGACGGGACCGACGGCAACGCGCCCGCCTCCGCCTGCCCCACATCTCCCAGTGCGAGGCCCTACGCGCCCGCCTGGCCGGAGGGGACCCGCCGAGCGGTGGCCACGGGGCTCAAAATGGCATCCGAGGGGGACAAGATGGCGGCGGAGGGGGACAAGATGGCGGCGGCGGGGGACAAAAAGGCGGCGGAGGGGGGCAAAATGGCGTCCACAAGGCACAAAATGGCGTCGGCGGGGGACAAAATGGCGGCGCGCATGGAGGCGGCCATCTTGGGGAGGATACTTCCTTCCGGTGGCAGTGCGTGGAGCAGCCAATCGGGAAGCTGCTGTTCCAGCGGTTCCTGGAGGGAACGCCGGGATTGGCTGCGGCGGGGGCGTTGTGGGCGGAGCTGGAGGCCTACGAGCGCTGCGAGGAGGCGGAGCGAGGCGGGGCGGCCGCCGCCCTGAGGGGGCGGTTCTTCACCCCGGGAGGGGCGGAGCACTGCGGCTTCCTCAGCGCCGCCGCCATGGCTCCGCCCACAGGTGAGGCTCCACCCACAGGTGAGGTTCCGCCCACAGCGGCGGCCATGACACCTCCAGCGGAGGCCATGGTACCTCCAATGGCGGCCATGATACCTCCAATGGCGGCCATGATACCTCCAATGGTGGCCATGACACCTCCAATGGTGGCCATGACACCTCCAGTGGCAGCCATGATGGTGATGATGGCCATGGCAGCTCCAATGGTTGCCATGATGCTCCCAATGGTGGCCATGACACCTCCGATGGAGGTCATGGTACCCCAGTGGTGGCCATGATAGTGATGGCAGCCATGATACCTCCAATGGTGGCCATGATAGTGATAATGGCCATGGCAGCTCCAATGGTGGCCATGAGACTTCCAATGGTGGCCATGATCCCTCCAATGACAGCCATGACACCTCCAATGGCAGCTGTGATAGCGATGGTGGCCATGAAAGCCCCAATGGTGGCCATGATACTGCCAATGAAGGCCATGATGCCTCCAATGGTGGCCATGATACCTCCGATGGAGGTCATGATACCCCAGTGGTGGCCGTGACAGTGATGGGAGCCATGACACACCCAACGGTGGCCATAATACCCCCAATGGTGGTCTTAACACCCCTCTTGGTGGCCACGACTCCACTGTTGGTGGCCATGACAGCGATGACTGCCATGACACCTCCATTGGCAGCCGTGACACCTCCATTGGCAGCCATGACACCTCCATTGGCAGCCATGACACCCCCAACGGTGGCCATGACACCCCCAACGGTGGCCATGATACCCCCGCTGGTGGTCTTAACACCCCTATTGGCAGCCTTGACTCCCCTGTTGGTGGCCGTGACACCGCCAGTGGCGGCCATGATAGTTCCGGCGGCCATGATAGTTCCGGCGGCCATGACACCCCCAAAGGCAGCCATACTGCCTCCCGATGGGTACTACAACCTCCCCCAACAGCGGCCATGCCACCTTCTCCCCCCCCCCCAGGTGCCACCGCCTCCGCGGAGAACTTCGGACAAGCGCGACGGGAGTTGCTGGCCCACCTGGAAGCGGTGGCCTGGACCCCGTACCGAGCGTCACCGGAGTTCGGGCGCTTCGTACAGTTCAAATGGTTGGAGGGGCAGGCGGTGGGCGCCGAAGCCTTCGTCGACTTCAGGGTGTTGGGCAAGGGCGGTTTCGGCGAGGTCTGCGCTTGCCAGCGCCGCGTCACCGGCAAGATGTACGCCAACAAACGCCTCAACAAGAAGCGCCTCAAGAAGCGCCAGGGCTACGAGGTGGGGACGGCGCGGGGAACCCCCCCGGGGGATACGGCGCGGGGCTGGTGGCCATCCGTCCCCTTGGCCAGCCCTCTGTCCCCTCCAGCGTCCCTCCGCTTGGTGTGTGCCACCCGCATGTCCTTGGCATGGGCCACCTGCACGTCCTTGGCATGTGCCACCCATGTTTTCCTTGGCGTGTGCCACCCATGTTTTCCTTGGCATGTGCCACCTGCATGTCCTTGGCATGTCCCACCCATGTTTTCCTTGGCATGTGCCACCTTCATGTCCTTGGCATGTCCCACCCATGTTTTCCTTGGCGTGTTCCTCCCATGTTTTCCTTGGCATGTGCCGCCTTCATGTCCTTGGCATGTGCCACCCATGTTTTCCTTGGCATGTTCCTCCCATGTGTTCCTTGGCATGTGCCGCCTTCATGTCCTTGACATGTCCCACCCATGTTTTCCTTGGCGTGTTCCTCCCATGTTTTCCTTGGCATGTGCCGCCTTCATGTCCTTGGCATGTGCCACCCATGTTTTCCTTGGCATGTTCCTCCCATGTGTTCCTTGGCATGTGCCGCCTTCATGTCCTTGACATGTCCCACCCATGTTTTCCTTGGCGTGTTCCTCCCATGTTTTCCTTGGTGTGTTCCACCCACATGTCCTTGGCATGTGCCACCTGCATGTCCTTGACATGTCCCACCCATGTTTTCCTTGGCGTGTGCCACCCATGTTTTCCTTGGTGTGTGCCACCTTCATCTCCTTGGCATGTGCCACCTTCATGTCCTTGGCATGTGCCACCCATGTTTTCCTTGGCATGTGCCACCTTCATGTCCTTGGCATGTGCCACCCATGTTTTCCTTGGCATGTGCCACCTGCATGTCCTTGGCATGTCCCACCCATGTTTTCCTTGGCACGTGCCATCTAGATGTCCTTCCCATGTGCTACCCGTGTTTCCCTTGATGTGTGCCACCTGCGTGTCCTTGGTGTGTCCTTGCCGTGGGCTGGACCATCACCAGCTGCGTGCCTTTGGCGTGTGCTTGGCGTGTGCAGGCGGCGCTGGTGGAGAAGCGGATCCTGGCACGGGTGCACAGCCGCTTCATCGTCTCGCTGGCCTGCGCCTTCCAGACCAAGACCGACCTCTGCCTCGTCATGACCCTCATGAACGGCGGTGACCTGCGGTAAGCGTGTGCTTGGCGTGTGCCACACATGTCGCTGCTGTAGACACCTCCCAGCAGCGTGCCTGGCATGTCCTTAGCGTGTGCAGGTGCCATATGCATGCAATGAGGACGAGGCCAACCTTGGGTTCTCCATACCATGTCCCCAGCGTGTCCCCAGGTGCTGGCGTGTCGCCGGGTGCTGGCATGTCCTTAGCATGTCCTTAGCATGTGGAGGTGCTACACATGCAATGTGGATGAGGTCAACCTAGGTTTCCCAAGCCATGTCCCCAGCATGTCCCCAGGTGCTGGCGTGTCCCCAAGGGCTGGCGTGTGCTTAGCGTGTTCTTGGCGTGTCAGGTACCACATATACAACGTGGACGAGGACAACCCCGGGTTCCCCGAGCCGCGGACCGTGTTTTACACCGCCCAGATCCTGCTGGGGCTGGAGCACCTGCACCAGCACCGCATCGTCTACCGTGACCTCAAGCCCGAGAACGTCCTCCTCGATGACGCCGGTGACGTCGGGACGGGGGGGACGTTGGGGACATTGGGGCATGTGGGGACATCAGGGACTTCGGGGGGCACGGGGACACTGGGGGATATGGGGACATCAGGGACTTCAGGGACATTGGGGGATGTGGGGACATTGGGGGAGTTGGGGGATGTTGGGGACATGGGGGACATTGGGGACATCAGGGACATTGGGACGTGAAGGGACCTTGGGGGGATGAGGGGGCATGGGGACATTGTGGGGACGTGGGGGATTTGGGGACATCAGCGATATTGGGTGATGAGGGGACATCAGGGACATTGGAGGACATCGGGGGATGTGGGGGACATCAGGGGACATCAGGGCTGCTGGGGGACGTGAGGACTTTGGGGGATGTGGGGGACATCGGGGGACATCAGGGGACATCAGGGGCATGGGGACATTGGGGACATCGGGGACGCGGGGGAATTGAGAGCATAGGGGACATTGGAGATGTGGGGACATTGGGGAGACATGGGAACATCGGGGACATTTAGGACAGGAGATAGGGGGGACATGGGGACATCAGGAACACTGGGGGACATGGGGACATTGGGGACGTGTGAGGGACATGAGTACGTCCAGGACATGGGGGACATCAGGGACATGGGGGACATCAGGGACACTGGGGGACATGGGGACATTGGGGTACGTGGGGACGTGGGGACATGGGGACATTACGGGGATGGGGGGACATCAGGGACATGGGGGACATCAGGGACATTGAGGAACGTGGGGATGTTGGGGACATGGGGACATTACGGGGATGGGGGGACATTGGGGGACATGGGGACATGGGGACATGTGAGGGACATGAGTACATCCAGGACATTGGGGACATCAGGGACATTGAGGAACGTGGGGATGTTGGGACATGGGGACATGATGGGGACGCGGGGACATGAGGGACATGGGGGACGTCAGGGACATGGGGGACATCAGGGACATTGGGGGATGTGGGGACATTGGGGACATGTGAGGGACATGAGTACATCCAGGACATTGGGGACATAGGGGACATTGGGGAACGTGGGGACGTGGGGACATGGGGACATTACGGGGACGGGGGGACATCAGGGACAGTGGGGGACATGGGGACATTGGGGACGTGTGAGGGACATGAGTACATCCAGGACATTGGGGACACAGGGGACATTGGGGAACATGGGGATGTTGGGACATGGGGACATGATGGGGACGCAGGGACATGAGGGACATGGGGGACGTCAGGGTCATGGGGGACGTCAGGGACACTGGGGGATGTGGGGACATTGGGGGATGTGGGGACATTGGGGGACATGTGAGGGACACGAGTACATCCAGGACATTGGGGACACAGGGGACATTGAGGAACGTGGGGACGTGGGGACATGGGGACATGATGGGGACGGGGGGACATCAGGGACATGGGGGACATCAGGGACACTGGGGGACATGGGGACATTGGGGACATGTGAAGGACATGAGTACATCCAGGACATTGGGGACATCAGGGACATTGGGGAACGTGGGGACGTGGGGACATGGGGACATTACGGGGACGGGGGGACATCAGGGACAGTGGGGGACATGGGGACATTGGGGACGTGTGAGGGACATGAGTACATCCAGGACATTGGGGACACAGGGGACATTGGGGAACGTGGGGACGTGGGGACATGGGGACATTACGGGGATGGGGGGACATCAGGGACATGGGGGACATGGGGACATTGGGGACATGTGAGGGACATGAGTACATCCAGGACATTGGGGACACAGGGGACATTGGGGAACATGGGGATGTTGGGACATGGGGACATGATGGGGACGCAGGGACATGAGGGACATGGGGGACGTCAGGGTCATGGGGGACGTCAGGGACACTGGGGGATGTGGGGACATTGGGGGACATGTGAGGGACACGAGTACATCCAGGACATTGGGGACACAGGGGACATTGAGGAACGTGGGGACGTGGGGACATGGGGACATGATGGGGACGGGGGGACATCAGGGACATGGGGGACATCAGGGACACTGGGGAACATGGGGACATTGGGGACATGTGAGGGACATGAGTACATCCAGGACATTGGGGACATCAGGGACATTGGGGAACGTGGGGACGTGGGGACATGGGGACATTACGGGGATGGGGGGACATCAGGGACATGGGGGACGTCAGGGACATGGGGGACATCAGGGACATTGGGGAATGTGGGGACGTGGGGACATGGGGACATTACGGGGATGGGGGGACATCAGGGACATTGGGGGACATGGGGACACTGGGGACATGTGAGGGACATGAGTACATCCAGGACATTGGGGACACAGGGGACATTGGGGAACGTGGGGACGTGGGGACATGGGGACATTACGGGGACGGGGGGACATCAGGGACAGTGGGGACATCAGGGACATTGAGGAACATGGGGATGTTGGGGACATGGGGACATTACGGGGACGGGGGGACATCAGGGACATGGGGGACATGGGGACATTGGGGACATGTGAGGGACATGAGTACATCCAGGACATTGGGGACATCAGGGACATTGGGGAACGTGGGGATGTGGGGACATGGGGACATGATGGGGACGGGGGGACATCAGGGACACTGGGGGACGTGGGGACATTGGGGGATGTGGGGACATTGGGGGACAGGGGGAGATGGGGACATTGGGGACATGGAGGACATGGGGGGACATGGGGAATGTGGAGTCACCGGGGGGGACACTGGGGACATGGAGGGGACAGAGAAGGACATGGAAGGGTGTGGAGGTACACGGGTGTTACTGGGAGCCTGGGAGGGGGTTAATGGGAGGCACTGGGAGGGTTACTGGTGGTACTGGTGTGAGCAGGGCACTGGGAGGGTTCCTGGGGGGGGTGTTACTGGTGGTTACTGGTGCGACCACGGCTCTGGGAGGGGTTCCTGGGGGGGTTCCTGGTCACGATACTGGTGGTTACTGGTGCTACTGGTGCAGGCAGGGCACTGGGATGGGTTCCTGGGGAGGTATTACTGGTGGTTACTGGTGGTTACTGGTGTGGGCAGGCCACGTCCGTCTGTCCGACATGGGTTTGGCCGTGGAGCTCAAGGAGGGACAGACCAAAACCCGTGGCTACGCCGGGACCCCGGGTAGGGGACACGGGGGGACATGGGGGGGGGGGGGGACATGGGAGAGTCAAGAGACGCGGGGACATGGAGGGGACCTTGGGTGGGGTGGGGACATGGGGGGGGGGGGGACATGGACCTTGGGGACAGGGAGGGACACGGGAGGTGGCATGGAGACACGGGGGGGACATGGGAGAGTCAAGAGATGCGGGGACACGGAGGGGACCTTGGGTGGGGTGGGGACATGGGGGGGGGGGACACGGACCTTGGGGACAGGGAGGGACACGGGAGGTGGCACGGAGACACGGGGGGGGACATGGGGACCCCGGGTATGGTGTGGGGGGGGGGACACGTGGGGAGGGACAGGGACACAGGGGACATTGGGTGGCAGGAGGGGATGGGTCCCTCAATCCCTGCTCCTTTCCCGCGTGCCTGGGTCCCTCCTGGTCCCTTGGGTGCCCCGTGGTCACATGGGACCCCCGTGGACACCTGGGACACCACCACCCCCACCCCCACCCGGATTCCTGGGACCCCCCCCGGATTCCTGGGACCCCCTCCCCGGACGCCTGGGTCCCACAGGGTTCATGGCGCCGGAGGTGCTGAGGGACGAGGAGTACGACTGGGCCGTGGACTACTTCACGCTGGGGGTGACCCTCTACGAGATGCTGGCGGCCAAGGGACCCTTCCGCAGCCGGGGGGAGAAGGTGCCCAGTAACCCCAGTAACTCCCAGGAACCCTCAGGAACTCCCCAAGTAACACCCCAGGGCTCCCAGTAACTCCCAGGACTCCCAGTAGCCCCCAGAACCCCTCAGGAACCACCAGAACACCCCCAAGTAACGTCGCAGGGCTCCCGGTAACCCCCAGATCCCCTCAAGGACCACCAGGAACCCCCAGGAACTCCACAAGTAACATCCCAGGGCTTCCAGGAACGCCCAGGACCCCCAGGAACCTCCTAGAAACCACCAGGAACCCCCAGAAAGCCCCCAAGTAACATCCCAGGGCTCCCAGTAGCCCCCAGAACCCCTCAGGAACCACCAGAACACCCCCAAGTAACGTCGCAGGGCTCCCAGTAGCCCCCAGATCCCCTCAAGGACCACCAGGAACTCCACAAGGACCACCAGGAACTCCACAAGTAACATCCCAGGGCTCCCAGTAACCCCCAGAACCCCTCAAGGACCACCAGGAACCCCCAGGAACTCCACAAGTAACATCCCAGGGCTTCCAGGAACGCCCAGGACCCCCAGGAACCTCCTAGAAACCACCAGGAACCCCCAGAAAGCCCCCCAGTAACATCCCCGGGCTCCCAGTAGCCCCCAGAACCCCTCAAGGACCACCAGAACCCCTCAAGGACCACCAGGAACTCCACAAGTAACAACCCAGGGCTTCCAGGAACCCTCAGGACCACCAGGAACCTCCCAGAAACCCCCCAAAGTAACATCCCAGGGTTTCCAGGAACACCCAGAACCCCTCAAGGACCACCAGAAACCCCCAGAAACCCCCCAAGTAACATCCCAGGGCTCCCAGTAGCCCCCAGATCCCCTCAAGGACCACCAGGAACTCCACAAGGACCACCAGGAACTCCACAAATAACAACCCAGGGCTTCCAGAAACCCTCAGGACCACCAGGAACCTCCCAGAAACCACCAGGAACCCCCAGAAACCCCCTAAGTAACATCCCAGGGCTCCCAGTAGCCCCCAGAACCCCTCAGGAACCACCAGAACACCCCCAAGTAATGTCGCAGGGCTCCCGGTAGCCCCCAGATCCCCTCAAGGACCATCAGGAACTCCACAAGGACCCCCAGGAACTCCACAAGTAACATCCCAGGGCTCCCAGTAACCCCCAGAACCCCTCAGGAACCACCAGAACACCCCCAAGTAACATCCCAGGGCTCCCAGTAACCCCCAGATCCCCTCAAGGACCACCAGGAACTCCACAAGGACCACCAGGAACTCCACAAGTAACATCCCAGGGCTCCCAGTAACCCCCAGATCCCCTCAAGGACCACCAGGAACCCCCAGGAACTCCACAAGTAACATCCCAGGGCTTCCAGGAACGCCCAGGACCCCCAGGAACCTCCTAGAAACCACCAGGAACCCCCAGAAAGCCCACAAGTAACATCGCAGGGCTCCCAGTAGCCCCCAGATCCCCTCAAGGACCACCAGGAACTCCACAAGGACCACCAGGAACTCCACAAGTAACAACCCAGGGCTCCCAGTAACCCCCAGGACCCCCAGGAACCTCCCAGAAATCACCAGGAACCCCCAGAAACCCCCTAAGTAACATCCCAGGGCTCCCAGTAGCCTCCCCAGAACCCCTCAAGGGTCACCAGGAACCCCCAGGAACTCCACGAGTAACATCCCAGGGCTTCCAGTAACCCCCAGAACCCTTTAAGGACCATCAGAACCCCTCAAGGACCACCAAGAACCACCAGGAACTCCATGAGTAACATCCCAGGGCTTCCAGGAGCCCCCAGGAACCTCCAGGACTCCCAGAAACCTCCCAGAAAGCTCCCAGGGACCAGCAGGAACCCCCAGAACCCCCCCAAGTAACATCCCAGGGCTCCCAGTAACCCCCAGAACCCCTCAAGGACCACCAGGAACTCCACAAGGACCACCAGGAACTCCACAAGTAACATCCCAGGGCTCCCAGTAACCCCCAGATCCCCTCAAGGACCACCAGGAACCCCCAGGAACTCCACAAGTAACATCCCAGGGCTTCCAGGAACGCCCAGGACCCCCAGGAACCTCCTAGAAACCACCAGGAACCCCCAGAAAGCCCCCCAGTAACATCCCCGGGCTCCCAGTAGCCCCCAGAACCCCTCAAGGACCACCAGAACCCCTCAAGGACCACCAGGAACTCCACAAGTAACAACCCAGGGCTTCCAGGAACCCTCAGGACCACCAGGAACCTCCCAGAAACCCCCCAAAGTAACATCCCAGGGTTTCCAGGAACACCCAGAACCCCTCAAGGACCACCAGAAACCCCCAGAAACCCCCCAAGTAACATCCCAGGGCTCCCAGTAGCCCCCAGAACCCCTCAAGGACCACGAGAACCCCTCAAGGACCACCAGGAACCACCAGGAACTCCACAAGTAACAACCCAGGGCTACCAGGAACCCCCAGGACCACCAGGAACCTCCCAGAAACCACCAGAACCCCCCTCAAGTTATGTTCCAGGGCTACCAGGAACCCCCAGGACCACCAGGAACCTCCCAGAAACCACCAGGAACCCCCAGAACCCCCCTCAAGTTACGTTCCAGGGCTACCAGGAACCCCCAGGACCACCAGGAACCTCCCAGAAACCACCAGGAACCCCCAGAACCCCCCTCAGGTTACGTTCCAGGGCTACCAGGAACCCCCAGGACCACCAGGAACCTCCCAGAAACCACCAGGAACCCCCAGAACCCCCCTCAAGTTACGTTCCAGGGCTACCAGGAACCCCCAGGACCACCAGGAACCTCCCAGAAACCACCAGGAACCCCCAGAACCCCCCTCAAGTTATGTTCCAGGGCTACCAGGAACCCCCAGGACCACCAGGAACCTCCCAGGAACCCCCAGAACCCCCCGCAAGTTACGTTCCAGGGCTACCAGGAACCCCCAGGACCACCAGGAACCTCCCAGAAACCACCAGGAACCCCCAGAACCCCCCTCAAGTTACGTTCCAGGGCTACCAGGAACCCCCAGGACCACCAGGAACCTCCCAGAAACCACCAGAACCCCCCTCAAGTTACGTTCCAGGGCTACCAGGAACCCCCAGGACCACCAGGAACCTCCCAGGAACCCCCAGAACCCCCCTCAAGTTACGTTCCAGGGCTACCAGGAACCCCCAGGACCACCAGGAACCTCCCAGGAACCCCCAGAACCCCCCTCAAGTTACGTTCCAGGGCTAGCAAGGACCCCCAGGACCACCAGGAACCTCCCAGAAACCACCAGGAACCCCCAGAACCCCCCTCAAGTTACGTTCCAGGGCTACCAGGAACCCCCAGGACCACCAGGAACCTCCCAGAAACCACCAGGAACCCCCAGAACCCCCCTCAAGTTATGTTCCAGGGCTACCAGGAACCCCCAGGACCACCAGGAACCTCCCAGAAACCCCCAGAACCCCCCTCAAGTTACGTTCCAGGGCTACCAGGAACCCCCAGGACCACCAGGAACCTCCCAGAAACCCCCAGAAACCCCCTCAAGTTACGTTCCAGGGCTACCAGGAACCCCCAGGACCACCAGGAACCTCCCAGAAACCCCCAGAAACCCCCAGAACCCCTCTCAAGTTACGTTCCAGGGCTACCAGGAACCCCCAGGACCACCAGGAACCTCCCAGAAACCACCAGAACCCCCCTCAAGTTACGTTCCAGGGCTACCAGGAACCCCCAGGACCACCAGGAACCTCCCAGAAACCCCCAGAACCCCTCTCAAGTTACGTTCCAGGGCTACCAGGAACCCCCAGGACCACCAGGAACCTCCCAGAAACCACCAGAACCCCCCTCAAGTTACGTTCCAGGGCTACCAGGAACCCCCAGGACCACCAGGAACCTCCCAGAAACCCCCAGAACCCCCCTCAAGTTACGTTCCAGGGCTACCAGGAACCCCCAGGACCACCAGGAACCTCCCAGAAACCACCAGAACCCCCCTCAAGTTACGTTCCAGGGCTACCAGGAACCCCCAGGACCACCAGGAACCTCCCAGAAACCCCCAGAACCCCCCTCAAGTTACGTTCCAGGGCTACCAGGAACCCCCAGGACCCTCAGGAACCCCCCAGGAACCCCCCAGAACCCTCAGGAACCCCCCCCAGAACCCTCAGGAACCCCCCCCAGGACCCTCAGGAACCTCCCAGGAACCCCTGTCCCCGCAGGTGGAGAACAAGGAGGTGACACGACGCATCCTACACGACCCCGTCAGCTACTCGGACCGGTTCAGCCCGGTGGCGCAGGCCGCCTGCGAGGGTCTCCTGGCCAAGGACCCCAGCACCCGCCTCGGCTTCCGGGGGAACGACTGCGCCCAACTCAAGGCGCACCCCCTCTTTGCCGCCGTCAACTGGGGACGCCTCGAGGCAGGTAACCCCCACGGGGAGAAAAGGGGGGTCAGGGGGTGGGGGGTGGTGGGTGGTCAGGAAATGGGTCCCAATGGGTGCTGGGTGCTTCAGCAATGGGGTCACCAATGGGTGTTGGGTGTCCAGAAATGGGGTCTCCAATGGGTGTTGGGTGCTCATGGAAGTGGGTCCCAATGGGTGCTGGGTGTCCAGAAATGGGGTCACCAACGGGTGTTGGGTGCTCATGGAAGTGGGTCCCAATGGGTGCTGGGTGTCCAGCAATGGGGTCACCAATGGGTGTTGGGTGTCCAGAAATGGGGTCTCCAATGGGTGTTGGGTGCTCATGGAAGTGGGTCCCAATGGGTGCTGGGTGTCCAGAAATGGGGTCACCAACGGGTGTTGGGTGCTCATGGAAGTGGGTCCCAATGGGTGCTGGGTGCTTCAGCAATGGGGTCACCAATGGGCGTTGGGTGTCCAGAAATGGGGTCACGAATGGGTGTTGGGTGCTCATGGAAGTGGGTCCCAAGGGGTGTTGGGTGCTTCAGCAATGGGGTCACCAATGGGGTGTTGGGTGTCCAGAAATGGGGTCACCAACGGGTGTTGGGTGCTCATGGAAGTGGGTCCCAATGGGTGTTGGGTGTCCAGAAATGGGGTCACCAACGGGTGTTGGGTGTCCAGCAATGGGGTCACCAATGGGTGTTGGGTGCTCATGGAAGTGGGTCCCAATGGGTGTTGGGTGCTTTCAGCAATGGGGTCTCCAACGGTGTTGGGTGTCCAGCAATGGGGTCACCAATGGGTGTTGGGTGCTCATGGAAGTGGGTCCCAATGGGTGTTGGGTGTCGAGAAATGGGGTCACCAGTGGGTGTTGGGTGCTCATGGAAGTGGGTTCCCAAGGGGTGTTGGGTGTCCAGCAATGGGTCACCGACGGGTGTTGGGTGCTCATGGAAGTGGGTCCCAATGGGTGCTGGGTGCTTCAGCAATGGGGTCACCAACGGTGTGTTGGGTACCAGGGGGGTTGGGTACCAATGGGTGGGGGCACCAGGGGGGTGAATTATGGGGGGTACCAGGAATTATGGGGGGGGGTACCAGGGAGGTACCAGGAATTATGGGGGGGGGGGGGGGTACCAGGGGGTGAATTATGGGGGGGTACCAAGAATTAGGGGGGGGGGTGTTACCAGGGATGTACCAGGAATTATGGGGGGGGGGAGGTACCAGGGGGGTGAACTATGGGGGGTACCAAGAATTATGGGGGGGGGGGGGGGTGTTACCAGGGATGTACCAGGAATTATGGGGGGGGGGGGGCGTGGTGTTACCAGGGATGTACCAGGAATTATGGGGGGGGGGGTGTTACCAGGGATGTACCAGGAATTATGGGGGGGGGGGGGGTACCAGGGGGGTGAATTATGGGGGGTACCAAGAATTATGGGGGGGGGGGGGTTACCAGGGATGTACCAGGAATTGGGGGGGGGGGTGTTACCAGGGATGTACCAGGAATTTTGGGGGGGGGGGCGTTGTTACCAGGGAGGTACCAGGAATTATGGGGGGGGGGAGGTACCAGGGGTGTGAATTATGGGGGTACCAAGAATTATGGGGGGGGGGGGTGTTACCAGGGATGTACCAGGAATTATGGGGGGGGGGGTGTTAACCAGCAATTCTGGCCTTACCTACGACCCGATCCTGACCAAGGCGAATCCCCCCCACCCCCCCTCACCCCCCCCACTTTTCCAGGTCTGGTGCCCCCCCCTTTCGTACCGGACCCCCCGGCGGGTTTACGCCAAGGACCTGGGGGACGTGGGGGTCTTCTCCTCGGTGCGGGGCGTGGAGCTGGAAGCGGGGGACACGGCGCTGTGCGCGGCCTTTCGCCTCGGGGACGGTCCCCATCCCCTGGCAGGAGGAGCTGATCGAGACGGGGGTGTTCCAGGAATTGAATATTTGGGGCCCCCCCGGCACCTTACCTCCCCGATTTAGATCCGGGGCTGCGCCCGGGGGAGGGGTCCGGTCTGGTACTTGTGGGTTGTTGTGATGGGGGTACCCCAGTTTGAAGGGGGGGGGGGTAAAGGTGAGGGGGGGGGGGTAAAGGTGTGGGGGGGGTAAAGGTGGGGGGGGTAAAGGGGGGGGGGTAAAGTGGGGGGGGGTAAAGTGGGGGGGGTACGGTGGTTTTGGGTATGGGGGGGTGAAAAGTGGGGGTTCTCTGCAATGGGGTAGAGAGGGGGTCAAAAGTGGGGGCGCCCCCCCCTAGAGTATAGGGAAAGGGGGGGGTCAAAAGTGGGGGACCCCTCCTAAAGGAGATGGAATGGGGGGGGGTCAAAAGTGGGGGACCCCCCCCTAGAGTATATGGAATGGGGGGGCTCAAAAGTGGGGGCCCCCTCCTAAAGGAGATGGAATAGGGGGGGGTTCAAAAGTGGGGGACCCCCCCCTAGAGTATATGGAATGGGGGGGCTCAAAAGTGGGGACCCCCTCCTAAAGGAGATGGAAATAGGGGGGGTCAAAAGTGGGGGACCCCCCCCTAGAGTATATGGAATGGGGGGGCTCAAAGTGGGGGCCCCCTCCTAAAGGAGATGGAATGGGGGGGGTCAAAAGTGGGGACACCCCTAAAGGAGATGGAATAGGGGGGGTCAAAAGTGGGGGACCCCCCCCCTAGAGTATATGGAATGGGGGGGCTCAAAAGTGGGGCCCCCTCCTAAAGGAGATGGAATAGGGGGGGTCAAAAGTGGGGACCCCCTCCTAAAGTAGATGGAATGGGGGGGGGTCAAAAGTTGGGGGACCCCCCCTAAAGTAGATGGAATAGGGGGGGTCAAAAGTGGGGGACCCCCCCCCAAAGGAGATGGAATGGGGGGGGTCAAAAGTGGGGGACCCCCCTCCTAAAGGAGATGGGAATGGGGGGGCTCAAAAGTGGGGGTCCCCCCCCTAGAGTATATGGAATGGGGG